>NC_068938.1:159844251-159868462 GCF_016801865.2 Culex pipiens pallens
TTTGAACAGTTTCGAATATTTTCTTCAAATTAGCAATCATTTATTTGAAAAAAATATTCTGACTTTAATAAAAGCTGAAAATTAAACTCTCCGTTTTAGCCCAAAAATTCCATATGATAGACGCGCGACTATTGTTCCAGATTAATCCAGTTTCTTCGATTTATCAATGGAAATACGACAAATGCCGATTATAAACTCGACCGCAACAGGTGTGTTTTGAGTCAAATATTGCACACCTGGTTCATGATCGAATCATCTGATAAAATAATCGGTAGTTCGCGCTTGGTAATACCGTTCCGATTTATGACATCAAAAAATATCTGCTTTGGAGAGAAGTATGGTGTAGAGTTCTACATTTGAACAATTCTCGATTAAATTTTCAAAAGGCCCTATCTGCATAGGAAACCCATGAGGGATAGGTTGTTTTGAAAATTTAATCTAGAATTGATACTTTTAGTTAAAAATGATTGAAAATATTTTATTTTTAACAAGCCTTACCCGACAAACTTCGTTCTGCCTTTTTTCGTTTGTTGACGTTTTTAACCTTTTTGCTTATTCAGCCTCCTGTGATCAAAATTTGATTTAACGTAACTTTTCCCATACAATCTGCAGATAATCCGGAATCGGTCCCAGATTGGCCAAAGTGGCATTTTTTAGCATATAAACCTTCCTTGGGCTTACACGAACCTAACGTAACAAACCTCGATCCAACGTTCCGTGTTCAACTGATTCGCGTTCTAACAAAACCGTCGAAATTTTTTATGTTTATATATACGACGCGCCGCGCGCAAAAACGGGAAAATGACGAAAACGGTAAAAATCAACTTTTTTCACCAAAACTGCGATAACTTGAAAGTTTCAGCGATGACCTATGCATGTCTAGGTACCAAAAGTTGCAAATTTCAAACACGAAAATTTTGGTACCAAAACATGTACAGGTCATTTTCAAGTTATCGCAGTTTTAGTGAAAAAAGTAGATTTTTACCCGTTTTCGTAATTTTCCCATTTCTGCGCGCGGCGCGTCGAAAAATCCCAGTTTTTATGTTTAAAAAATCATATCTCCGAAACGTGTTGATGGAAATTTTTTGATATGTTTTGTAAAATATTACAAGGAATCAGGGAAAAATATTTTCAGACATGGGCTCTTTGGTCCCGAGACCTTGAAATCGGCAAATGAAATTTTCATAGGACCTTTTCGAATATTCAGCTAGTTTTTTTGGACCTCAACATATTTTTCCTTAAAAGCCCAACTAATAACCTTTCTTTTGAATTGTGGCGCTCCAAAATTGGTTCAGCCGTTCCGAAGATATGATTTTTTGAAAAATGTGGTTTTTGCGAAAATCGACGAAAAACGCAATTTTTTGGACCACCCTATTTCGGATAGGACCACCCTATTCGCCAAACAAAAAAATACGGGTCTAATTATTTGGGCCAATGAACCCCCACTCCAAATTTGAGCCAAATCGGAGAACTTTTGATTTGGAGACCTCCTGTTTGACGTGGAATGGCTGTATAGATAGATGACTTCAAAGCGGTCAAAATCACTTTTTTTTTATCTATTATTCAATTCTAAAGCTCTGTTAGGCCGAAAATAGCCACTTTTCCCTTAGTCCCCTAGTTCTCTTTCAATCAAAAATCTTGTCAATGTAATATTGTTCTTTGTTTTTCATGAAAATAAAAAGTGATAAGAGATACAGCTGGATTGTATATAAAAACAATTTCAAACCCCAATTCCTCAGTTCAGTTCTTTCAACTCAGTCAGCACAACAGCTCTACAATGTTCCGTTACGCCGTACTGATCGCTCTGGTCCTTCCAGCCCTGGCCCTCGCTGGAGACGTGGTCGAAACGCGGGCTTGTTCCGACGATCGTCCCGTCCCTCGGGAGGTCCGCGTCCAGAACTGCCCATCAACCCCTTGCGAACTGGTTCGCGGGTCCGACGCCAACATGGAGATGGACTTCACTGCACGTGAGTACAATCTTAATCCGTTGCTAAACAATTCCATCCTCAAACACTGATTCTTCGTAGCATTCAACGCGGCAACCCTCCAAACCCGGATCGTGGCCACCGCGCTGGGAGTGACGGCTCCGTTCGAACTGCCGGCGGATCGGGCTCGGGCCTGCGATTGGCTGATCGGTTCCCAGTGTCCAATCTCCGAGCAGGAGGACGTCACGTACAACCTGCAGATGCCGGTGCTGCGGATCTACCCTCGGGTTAGCCTGGTGCTGGAGGTCAGCCTGGTTGACGAGGAGGAACGAACTCATGCCTGCTTCGTGCTGGATGCCCGCGTTGTGGGTGCTTAAAGGTCATTGAAGGAGAATGTGAAATAGTTTTTAAGTTTTGCAATAAAAAAAAACTCAGTCAATAGTTTTTAACTTTTTATCATAAGGAAAAAAAACACAATTTTCAAATCAGCTCTGACATTTTATTAATCTTCTCATTGAAAAGTGCCGGCGACAAAATTGGGCGAAAAGTTCACCGCCCGGAGATCGCGAGTTGGCGCGAGCGAATGAACACCGCGAAAAAAGATTCGGGGGTGCATCGGGGTTAAATGATCATTTCGTCATTCGGTTTAATTAAAAAATAATTATTTTTTCGTAAATATCGCTACTTTGATGCGATGTAATTCATTTTTACAGTAAATTAGGCATTGTTACATCAAATTTGACCTTTCAAACGCACTAGAATGGCCAAATTTTAAAACATCAATGTTTACCAATTTGACCGTTTTACCCCCAATTCCCCTTGTAGAACAAAAGAAAAGTTCATCCGCGGTCTGTCAGCAGCGCGCTGTTTTGTTTGCTGGATCAACATTTGGAAATGTCGAATGTTGAAGGAAATCGCTCAAAAAATGGAAATTAACCGATTTCAAATGTTATGGCCGCAAATGAAAGGTAAGGGTGGCTAATGTTTGATTCCGATCTGTAAAACTAGTTCTGGCGAGGGTTCTGGGCACTGCGGCAATCGATTTTACCGGCGGGTTGCTTCCGGTTGCATTTGAATTGAGGAGAAGGGGTTTTCAATCCACCAGGGGCTTATTCGGGGGCAACAGTTTCGGTAATCCGAAACTTCCGGTAAGTTTCATAATTGCAGTGTTTAGCATGAAAAACAAACTTAGACCAATCTTTCAAGTGTGCGCTCTTTTTGGGGAGGGGGCGCAAACCGAAGAAGAGCGCAACTCGGGGGAGCGTTATTTCGGGGTTTGAGCGCAAATCGAAGGAGCGTTATTGCGGGGTTTTGGCGTAAAATGGGATTTTCTTTTTTAATTTTATTTACAGTTAAACGAAACATTTATATAAGGGGTCATCCACAAAACACTGATAATGGGCCATCCTCAAATCTGGGTATCCAAGAACTCCCGGATGTCATGGCCTAGATAGCTACCTGATTAACGGAGGTCTATATGGGTGAATTTACCATCGGTATACACTCAACCCCCGATGGTTGGTCACTTTTTCGTTTGACACTTTTTTAGTTTGTACCCCGTTGGTTGGTCAAAGTCAAACTAAAAAGTGACGAACTGTCACTTTTTACACGGCCCTCACGCACACTATCAAAACACACGTTTGGTAGTGTGCGTGAACTCCGTGTAAAAGGGGTGTCAAACTAAAAAGTGACCCCGTTCGTCTGACAACAGTTGGTGTCAAACCATCGGGGTTAGAGTGTAGCTTCAGTGAACAACGATGGACACACTGGGGTACGTTGGATTGTTATAAGTCTTCTAAGAACTCCTTGAAGTTATGACCTGGATATCAACCAGATCAACGGAGGTCTATATGGGTGAATTAACCATCGGTATAGCTTCAGGTTGCTTCAGTGAACCACGATGTTGGATTATTATGGGTCCTCCAGGAACTCCCGGGAGTTATGACCTGATGATTCAAGGCTGTATATCATAGGTACTCACGATCTTGCTTTGCATTAGTGTGAGTGCATCCGGGAGTTCTTGGATACCCAGATTTGAGGATGGCCCATTATCACTGTTTTGTGGATGACCCCTTATATAAATGTTTCGTTTAATTGTAAATAAAATCCCATTTTACGCCAAAACCCCGCAATATTGCGCGTATTCCCGAAAAAGACACGCGGCATACCAGCCTCTAAACGACGCGCCGCACTTTCGGCAAATGCGTGCAGTCAAATCCCATACTGTGCGTTTTGTTTTTGCTGATCTTCTTCTTTGAATTGCATGGCATTGTTGCCGGTAATGTTTTTTATTGCACCAAAAGTGCAGAAAATCGCTGGCAACAGTGTCTGCGGCACATTCTGAAATGCCGCGTGGTGTGTACCTTCGAGAGAAACGGACAATAACGCTCCTTCGATTTGCGCTCAAACCCCGAAATAACGCTCCCCCGAGTTGCGCTCTTCTTCGGTTTGCGCCCCCTCCCCAAAAAGAGCGCACACTTGAAAGATTGGTCTAAGTTTGTTTTTCATGCTAAACACTGCAATTATGATACTTACCGGAAGTTTCGGATTACCGAAACTGTTGCCCCCGAATAAGCCCCTGGTGGATTGAAAACCCCTTCTCCTCAATTCAAATGCAACCGGAAGCAACCCACCGGTAAAATCGATTGCCGCAGTGCCCAGAACCCTCGCCAGAACTAGTTTTACAGATCGGAATCAAACATTAGCCACCCTTACCTTTCATTTGCGGCCATAACATTTGAAATCGGTTAATTTCCATTTTTTGAGCGATTTCCTTCAACATTCGACATTTCCAAATGTTGATCCAGCAAACAAAACAGCGCGCTGCTGACAGACCGCGGATGAACTTTTCTTTTGTTCTACAAGGGGAATTGGGGGTAAAACGGTCAAATTGGTAAACATTGATGTTTTAAAATTTGGCCATTCTAGTGCGTTTGAAAGGTCAAATTTGATGTAACAATGCCTAATTTACTGTAAAAATGAATTACATCGCATCAAAGTAGCGATATTTACGAAAAAATAATTATTTTTTAATTAAACCGAATGACGAAATGATCATTTAACCCCGATGCACCCCCGAATCTTTTTTCGCGGTGTTCATTCGCTCGCGCCAACTCGCGATCTCCGGGCGGTGAACTTTTCGCCCAATTTTGTCGCCGGCACTTTTCAATGAGAAGATTAATATATGAATATTTTTATTCAAAAGATCGGACAGTTTCACGATATCTTATTTTTTACATTTTTTTAGAGAATACTTAACTTTTCCTTTTCTTTCATAAACTCTAGAGTTTTTTTTAAAGTTCCTATAAGCTATTGTGTTTAATATGTTTACAAGACCTTTTCAAAATAAACTCTAGATTGTTTCTCATTCAATGTCGTTGTCGAAAATAATATTTTTGCAATTCCATCGTGAAACTACTTACTTTTCCTGTCATTCTTGAACGACGAAATAGCCTACTTTTCTGTACCAAACATAATAGAATCGAAGAGCAATACTTTTCAAAATAAATGCTGAAAAGTTCTTCTTTTCAGCACTGAAATGGGTGCTGAAAAGTTGAACTTTTCAGCACTTGTTTCGAAAAGTAACACTTTTCAACATTTTTTTGATTCAAACGATTTATTGACGAAATACATGAAAATTTGACTTAAAATTTCACTCAATGGGCGTTTTTCGGAATTGCAAAAAATGTTGTATGGAACTCGTTGCAAAACTTGATTTTTTCAGCGCTCGTCGTATTTATCCAACTCGGTGAACCTCGTTGGATAAATGTACGACTCGTGCTGAAAAAATCCTCTTTTTGCAACTTGTTGCATAAACTACTATTTCAGAGATGGTCAACCTTGGCCATGGCTGTTACAAGTAAAAAAACGTTATCAACAATAAATATTACTTGAAAACGGTGCACAATATCAATATTTAAGTACAGTTCTTTTAGATTGAATTTTAGTTTTGCCTTCCTCACTGAGGTAAGGCTATAATCCTGCTCTAAAAATGAACTTTTTATTAAAAGCTCGAAGACCCACCTTCATGTATACATATCGACTCAGAATCGAAAACTGAACAAATGTCTGTGTGTGTGTATGTGTGTGTGTATGTGTGTGTGTATGTGTGTGTGTATGTGTGTGTGTATGTATGTATGTGACCAAAATTCTCACTGAGTTTTCTCAGCACTGGCTGAACCGATTTTGACCAAACCAGTTGCATTCGACTTGGTTTAGGGTCCCATACATCGCTATTGAATTGTTTGAAGTTTCGATAACTAGTTCAAAAGTTATGTATAAAAATGTGTTTTCACATATATCCGGATCTCATTTATATGCATGTAAACGATGTCCGGATCCATCATCCGACCCATCGTTGGATAGGTAATCGAGAGACCTTTCCAATGAGTCCACAACATTGACGATCTGGCAACCCTGTCTCGAGTTATGACCACTTAAGTGATATTTATGAACTTTTTTGAAGCCGGATCTCACTTAAATGTATGTAAACGATGTCCGGATCCATCATCCGACCCATCGTTGGATAGGTAATCAAGAGACCTTTCCAATGAGTCCACAACATTGAAGATCTTGCAACCCTGTCTCGAGTTATGACCACTTAAGTGATATTTATGTACTTTTATGAAGCCGGATCTCACTTAAATGTATGTAAACGATGTCCGGATCCATCATCCGACCCATCGTTGGATAGGTAATCGAGAGACCTTTCCAACGAGTCCACAACATTAAAAATCTGGCAACCCTGTCTCGAGTTAAGACTGCTTAAGTGATATTTATGTACTTTTCTGAAGCCGGATCTCACTTAAATGTATGTAAACGATGTCCGGATCCATCATCCGACCCATCGTTGGATAGGTAATCGAGAGACCTTTCCAACGAGTCCACAACATTAAAAATCTGGCAACCCTGTCTCGAGTTAAGACTGCTTAAGTGATATTTATGTACTTTTCTGAAGCCGGATCTCACTTAAATGTATGTAAACGATGTCCGGATCCATCATCCGACCCATCGTTGGATAGGTAATCGAGAGACCTTTCCAATGAGTCCACAACATTGACGATCTGGCAACCCTGTCTCGAGTTATGACCACTTAAGTGATATTTATGAACTTTTTTGAAGCCGGATCTCACTTAAATGTATGTAAACGATGTCCGGATCCATCATCCGACCCATCGTTGGATAGGTAATCAAGAGACCTTTCCAATGAGTCCACAACATTGAAGATCTTGCAACCCTGTCTCGAGTTATGACCACTTAAGTGATATTTATGTACTTTTTTGAAGCCGGATCTCATTTAAATGTATGTAAACGATGTCCGGATCCATCATCCAACCCATCGTTGGATAGGTAATCGAGAGAAATTTCCAACGAGTCCACAACATTAAAAATCTGGCAACCCTGTCTCGAGTTATGACTACTTAAGTGAAATTTATGTACTTTTTTGAAGCCGGATCTCACTTAAATGTATGTAAACGATGTCCGGATCCATCATCCGACCCATCGTTGGATAGGTAATCGAGAGACCTTTCCAATGAGTCCACAACATTGACGATCTGGCAACCCTGTCTCGAGTTAAGACTGCTTAAGTGATATTTATGTACTTTTCTGAAGCCGGATCTCACTTAAATGTATGTAAACGATGTCCGGATCCATCATCCAAACCATCGTTGGATAGGTAATCGAGAGACCTTTCCAATGAGTCCACAACATTGACGATCTGGCAACCCTGTCTCGAGTTATGACTACTTAAGTGATATTTATGTACTTTTATGAAGCCGGATCTCACTTAAATGTATGTAAACGATGTCCGGATCCATCATCCGACCCATCGTTGGATAGGTAATCGAGAGACCTTTCCAACGAGTCCACAACATTAAAAATCTGGCAACCCTGTCTCGAGTTATGACCACTTAAGTGATATTTATGAACTTTTTTGAAGCCGGATCTCACTTAAATGTATGTAAACGATGTCCGGATCCATCATCCGACCCATCGTTGGATAGGTAATCAAGAGACCTTTCCAATGAGTCCACAACATTGAAGATCTTGCAACCCTGTCTCGAGTTATGACCACTTAAGTGATATTTATGTACTTTTTTGAAGCCGGATCTCATTTAAATGTATGTAAACGATGTCCGGATCCATCTTCCAACCCATCGTTGGATAGGTAATCGAGAGAAATTTCCAACGAGTCCACAACATTAAAAATCTGGCAACCCTGTCTCGAGTTATGACTACTTAAGTGAAATTTATGTACTTTTTTGAAGCCGGATCTCACTTAAATGTATGTAAACGATGTCCGGATCCATCATCCGACCCATCGTTGGATAGGTAATCGAGAGACCTTTCCAATGAGTCCACAACATTGACGATCTGGCAACCCTGTCTCGAGTTAAGACTGCTTAAGTGATATTTATGTACTTTTCTGAAGCCGGATCTCATTTAAATGTATGTAAACGATGTCCGGATCCATCATCCAAACCATCGTTGGATAGGTAATCGAGAGACCTTTCCAATGAGTCCACAACATTGACGATCTGGCAACCCTGTCTCGAGTTATGACTACTTAAGTGATATTTATGTACTTTTATGAAGCCGGATCTCACTTAAATGTATGTAAACGATGTCCGGATCCATCATCCGACCCATCGTTGGATAGGTAATCGAGAGACATTTCCAACGAGTCCACAACATTAAAAATCTGGCAACCCTGTCTCGAGTTATGACTACTTAAGTGATATTTATGTACTTTTTTGAAGCCGGATCTCACTTAAATGTATGTAAACGATGTCCGGATCCATCATCCGACCCATCGTTGGTTAGATAATCAAGAGACCTTTCCAACAAGACCACAACATAGAAGATCTGGCAACCCTGTCTCGAGTTATGACCACTTAAGTTATATCTGTGTACTTATTTTTCTGGATCTAAAAAAATAGCTGAAATATGTGTCTAAATCACTCATATTACCCATTGTTGGTAAAAAGTGAGGAAGGCATCAACCACATAGGTGGATTAAGGTAGTTTTTCATCTAAAAATAAAACCGAAAAGTTTTATTCGACTGTTCAGCGTCTCTAAAAAACCTTTTTTTTCGAAAAATTGTCAACACTTCCAAATGCATGTTTACCAACTTGTGAAGTATTGTGGATTTAGCTCGTAGCTGGATTTTCTGGCATCTTCTCACGGTCATTGGAAACGATCGTGGATAGACCTTGGGGTTCCCAGTTGGAGTGAAAAAGTTCAATTTATAGAATAATTATCAGACATAATAATTAATCGATCAGACATTCGTTCTCAAGAAACATATTGTTGAATATTTTAACCCTCTACAACTCAATCACGCCTCAAGGCAGGCTTAAATATAGAAATTCTTCAAAAATCAAATTTTTAATCAAGTTTTGATCTTCAAAAAGCATTGGGAATGATATCTCTTTAAATTTAGGATAATTTGAGGTTTTGGAAGTATGACTTGATTTACGTGACTTTGCCAATGTTTAAGAAAATGGGGTTTTTTGGGGTCAAATAAAAAAAAACACAAAAATTTAAGTTTCAAAAAACTTACTCATTCTTGATAACATTGATAACAATAAAAAAAAATAATAAGGAAATAATGGTTTTGACTCAAAAATGCTGATAGCTCCGATTTTCATTCCTTTTAAATAAACTTACAGACAACATTCTGTAGTTTAATTTTAAAAATTATATGATCAAGATAAAGCAATGTAAAGTGCAAGGTTGTTAACAATAAAATTATCGAGGCTATCGGGACGATAACGATAATCTATCGGTATCATTATTTCGATAATTCTATGGACGATAACTCATTTTCAAAATCTTTCATAAATCGATTATTCAATCAAATCATGTTGAGTTTTCAATGCTTTCACAAAGAATATAAATTTTTAAAATTTAAAGTTTCAAAGTAAAATATGTACTCAAAATTGTTCACAAAATGCTTTTTTTTCGAAAGTACTCAAATTTTCATAATTTGCAATATGGGTACCAAAGCAAAATTATGTATGCTTTTTCACTTTATTCAAGTTTTTTGAAAATACTTTTTTAACAAACTATCGTATTTTTTCGAAAAAGCTCATTTTTTTTTAAATTTGAAATATTGGTATGAAACGAAGCGAAATTGTGTATGCTTTTCACTTTAAATTAGTTTTTTTTGTAAAATATTTAACATTTCAAAAATTCCGTATTTTGATAAAATACGAAAATTTTTAAAATATGCAATATAGTCCAGACCCCATTTTAGTCAAATTTGAATGATTGGTTGCGTATTAAATTTAAAAATGCATTTTTTCAATATTTCATCACCGCCATTTTGTTCGCCATCTTGGAATTAAAAATTCTCAATCAACTTAGAGTAGTTTAGAGTTCATCCTAAAGCTCAACAATCAAAAATAAGGCATTGATTTTTTTCTGGCATTAGATTATCCGAAGTTTTGATTATCCGAAATTAAATTTTGCCAAGACCTTCGGATAATTGATTAACGATTCGACATTTGGTTTGACGTTTGGTTGGCACACACACTTACACACTTACACACACACACACACACACACACACACACACACACACACACACACACACACACACACACAAACGAAGCGATATTTGGTTTGCTTGTTCACATTGATTTTTTTTTTGAAAATACAAAACTTTTCACAAAATACCGTATTTTTTAGAATGTCCTCAAATTTTCAAAATATTCATTATTGATATCAATAGAATCGAAATGTTGTTTTCTAAAGTTAAAAAGAGTTGTTTTAGTAAAATACAAAAAAAAATCACAAAATACCGTATTTTTTCGAAAAAAACACAAATTTACCAAATATGTAATATGGGGAGAAAAAAACATACATAAATTTTCAACATTGCATTTTTTGAAATTTTGGGTATTTTCGAAAAAATACCGTAAATTGTAAAAAAATGGAATTAAAAAAAACTCTAAATATTTTTATGTAAAACAACGGTACGCTTGGCATGAAATAGGGCGTCCAATTTTCCCGGGTTTTGAATTTCCCGGGAAACGGGAAAAATATTTTTGGAATCCCGGGAATTCCCGGGATCTCGGGATATTTTTGAAACAGTCATAAAATCCATGTTTCCATTATATTTTTTATGTATTTAATGCTTAAACCATAGAATTAGCTCAATACTATTACAGTGGACTCTCTCGTTGTCGATATTGAAGGGACCGTCGAGAGCGGGAGTTATCAAATTATAGAACGAAAAATCAAAGCAAGCTTTTTGAAGGGACTGAAAAATTTATTGACAGCAGGAGCAATATTGATATCGAGAAGATCGACAGCCAGAGAGTCGACTGTGGTGATAATTAAAACTTCAATTTAAACAAGGACAGCAGTTTTTTTTTGAATGCTAAAGAAAAATTTAAAATTGTTTTTTTGTTCATTGTTGTGTTTTGGATTTTAAATGAACCACAATTTTTAATGAGTTAGTTTCTTATGAATAAGGCTACTCATTATACGGATTTTTTCTTTACCGTACGAATTTTCGACCTTCTTCGCGAATTTTTATCAGGCCGGATTTTTAATGGTGACAATAATAACTTTTTAGATTGAAATTCTTTTTTGATTTGGCCAAAGCTTTTGCTATTTAAATATCTTTATCAAACTGTCAGTTTGATATTAAAAGAATAATAAAAAAAGTAAACTGTCCTTTAAAAAAACTCCAGAATCGTCCTTTCATATTCCTTTCAAAACATATTTATTCAATAGAAGAACCAAAGGCTATCTAAAGCTAGTGAAAACCTGTGTAAATTTGAATTAACAAATATTTTTGTTAAAACACCCAGAACAATATTATCCTTAAAAGCTCCTTAATTTTGTAAACTTTACAAATGTTCAAGAAAAAAAATGGAAAAAACAAAGATTTGAATCAGAAAATCACGGTTTACATTGTGTATGTTTTTAAATGTTCAGGTCATAAGCACTATGATTGCCAAGTTAAAATTGTAAGTTTAAAATACGACACAGTTTTATATTTTTAAGTCCCAAATTCCAAATTTATCTAAATAATGCCTTAACAGTTTTTGTTATACCATGGGGTCATATCGGCAAAGTGTTGCCTTACTTTTGAATATATTTCTTTTATTTATTTCTTTATATGATATAACTATAAAAGCTTAAACAATGTATTCGAAAATTGGAAAAAATTATGAAATATGATATTTTTTCAGTTTTAAAATCATTTATATATATAAATAAAATATCCAGTCTCTTTAAAAATTTATTAAATCATAGAAAATATCTAAAGCACTAGGCATTTTGCGGATCAATAAACTCATGTTTAACAAATTTTCCCTTGTAAGCCAAATTAATGCTGATATATGCCGAATACAAAATTTAATTTTATAAAATACACATCGATTGCTAGATTTGTGCGCATCTTTTTTCACAACAAAATCTTAATTTCCAGAGCAAAACTTGTTTATTTTTTTTAACTTCGGAAATTCCCGGTTTTAGAAAAAATCCCGGGAATTTTGTATCAAAAATCCCGGGATTCGGGAATTCCCGGTTTTGTAAAAATCCCGGGAATTCTGTCCCGGGAATTCCCGGGATGGACGCACTAGCATGAAATGATCAAAAATTGTTCATTTCACTGCCAGTTTAAACAAAGTTAAGAGTAATTGAGGCATCATTTTAAGCTGAACATTTTCTTCATCACAACAAACGTTTTCGTAAGTGAGTCAAATAATTTCTCTAAAACACCACAACACCCACACCGACGATGATTTCATGTCGCTAATTTGCACCCATTTATTTTTATTATAAATGAATCTACTTATGTTGAAAGTTATAAACTGCTTCCGAGCTGGCCCCTCCTGACGTCCTCCCAGAACCAAAGTTCTGAAGCATTTCTCATCAGGGCAGCTCATCTCACTTTTCCCGTGCAGTTATTCATCACATGCCACATTTTCCCTTTGCACACGGACGGATATCCTTGATGGTGCGCTGATGGTGGATCTTGGGCCAGAGCACTATCCGAGGCTTCTCCGGGAGGAAATTTGTTATGACTGCTGCTCAACTTAATCGTGATTGTGCATAAAAGTTGATTACCCAAGCTGTCTGTATTTCTCACAGCTGAAAGATTAATGCTGGCTGAGTTCTGAGCAGTACGAAAGGTAATTTTATTTACCTGTGGAATACTCAAAGCTGTTTTGAACCAAGTTACGCATGTTGGAATAACCATCTAAAAATACAGAAAAGCACGATTAATGCAAAGTCAAAAAAGCTAAAAACAACAAAACAGCGATTCGAAAACAATTTGCTGATCCGCTTAAGGTGATAAAATAAGAAATAATAACATTTTATTTCCACGACCATTGGCTGGCATGTAAAACCAGATTTTAAATCACGTTATCAACAGCGATTATCGGTCATCTCTCTCTCGCTGGTGTCTGACTTTGGGGAGGAGAAAATCACGTGCATAACATGGCGTGAGTGTCATTCCGGACAAACAGCCGAAGACAGGTCGTTCCCGCAGGGGCTTTGGGTCCCCCCCAAAACGGTCAAAAACAAAACACGCTAATATTTCGAATCACTTATCGACCACCGAATTGGGATTTTGGGAGCTTTCGATCGGGGCCAGGGGTGAACTCATGATTTGTCTTCAGTTTGTTTTTTATATTCTTGGTTTTAACTTTCAGCTAACTTAGCCAAATACTTAAAATATTTGATTATTCCTTTTTTCTCAAAATATGACTTCCTCCCTGAGGTAATCGCCTATACGGCAGCTCTGCTACCATCAAATTCCCGGCCCGGCCGACTGTCGCTCATAAATGGCATCATCATCATTCTGCCAAATAACGTCCCAAAATTCCCGAAAAATTTTCTAATCGCCTTAGCGACATTTTCGGGACCGGTTTACAATCAACAGTTCGTTGATTTCGTCCGAAAAATCTGACTGCTGCTGCCATCAGCCAAGCCCAGTAACACGTGGATTAAGCCCACCACCGTGGTCCGTATTAGTCGTCATAGCAGCAGTTTTGGTAGTTATCAACGGACTCTTCATTCTTTTTTTGGTGGTCATCGGTCGTCAACCCGTTGACGGAATCCACGTGGTCGCAGCACACGCAACGCGTGCCAGCACAGGTCCCCAATCTAATCTGGTCAATTGGATCACGACGACATGGCACCGATTTGGGCAGATCAAACCCGTTAAAGCAAAACCCTAGACACGACTTTAATGAAGTGTAAAATATTCCAATAAAAAGCGTAAAATAGTACCGGCTCTGGTCACGGTCGATTTCTTGGTCCGTCAAAAAATGTTCCTCCCGTCACGCAACGGATTATCCACCGAGAAGAAAAAGACTCGTTTCAGGAATTAATCGATGCACACGCGAGAGTGATGATTTAGCAGAGCTAAGAACAACCGAACGACAAACGACATTCGTTGGACTAAAAACTGCACTGACAGTTCGCTTTGAAGACGAAGGTTTTGGGTGTTCCTGTCACGCCCGACTCGATCACATCTGTCACAGTCGATATTTTTGGGGATTTTGAGTTTTTGAAGCGTGCTCAAGTCACACGACATTTGTCGAAAGGAACAACATTGTGATGGAAACTCTGTTTTTTTTTTAAAGAATGTGTCACTTCAAAGTTTTGTACGCGCATTTTCGCACAGCGTAAATCCTCTTGCGACATATTAGATGATCAAGAGGGCAACATTCTTGAGATTTTGTGTTGTTTCACGATAAAAAAAAAATACTGCAGTGTTTCAGGAATTCGTTGGAAATGAATTTAATAAATATAATTTGAATTTAAAAACTAGAATCACGCAAATGAAATTGCAAAAGTTCTAGTTTTTATTCATACAATTTAAAAAAAATTTATTAGGAATAATTGCGCTACCTTGCTGGATGTTGCCGGAAAGGGTGGTGCCAAAAATAGAGAAATAGTCCAATCGGCACCAAACTTGGGATTTCGATTAACAATCGAAAGGTGAACGATCCCTCCAAGTTCCGTCCAAATTGGTGTGGGTCGAGTCCAAAAGTGTACTCAGTTGAATTAAAATGACCCATATACTTATTGTCTCCGAATCGAAAATTGAACAAATACTTGTGTGTGTGCATATTAAACTCAAAATTTATGCCAAGTTTTCGCGGTACTGGCTGTACCGAATTGAGTCAAACACGTTGCATTCATTCTGATTTGGTTCCCCATACTGCGCTAATAAATTGTTTAAAGATCGAATAAGTAATTCAAAAGTTATGTATAAAAAGTTACAGACTTGAAAATTAAGTGCTTGAAATTTTATGTCGGATCTCACTTATTTGTATATATCATCCGACCAATCCTTGAACAGGTAATCGAAATTCCTTCCAAAAGTCTAATAGATTGAAGATCTAGCAACCCTGTCTGAAGTTATGAACATTTAAGTGATATTTCTGTTCTTTTTTTAAGCCGGATCTCACTTATCTGTATGAGATCTATGTCCATGTCCAGATCCAACATCCAACCTTTCGTCGGATAGGTGATCAAAAGGAATCTATGACATTTCCCCGGATCCCATATTACCGAAGGGACATTTCCCCGAATGCCACTTCCCCGAAAGTACACTTCCCCTAATTGTCATTTCCCCGAATTCCATTTACCCGAATTTCCCATTTCCCCTAATCGTCCACATCCCCGAATGCCATTTTCCCGAATGGGCCACAATCCCGAATGCCACTTACCCGATTAGTCATATCCCTGAATAGCCATTTCCCTGAACGCCATTTCCCCGAACGCGGTCAAGCGGAAATGCCCGGTGCCCCGCTCGCGTGCGCTCTTGGGCACCGGACATTTTCGCTTGACCGCGTTCGGGGAAATAGCATTTTATAAGAAAAAATTGATGGCAATTTTTATCACATCAAACTACATATAATATTTCTTGAAAGGTTCGTGTTGGCCTTGAATGATCAACTTTCTTTTTGGCTTCACTCAGAACAGACGTATCATTTTAGGGAAGAAGAGGTGTTGAAAGGTTTGGTACTATTCATTCAAATACAATGAATATTGTTACAGACTTTTTTATATATTCTCAAAACAAATACTTTTTTCTTATAGACATGATAATAATAATGCAATAGAAGTTTTGTTATTTTTTATGATTCAAAAAACATACCGTGCGATTTTCGTAGTACCCCGTATCAGTAGAACCCCGTTCACACTGATCATTTTATTCACATTGCTGGTTTGGGATTTGGCGAAAAATATTATCAACAAAAACTTCAAATAAAATTTGTACCAGAGTAATTCTCGCTGAAAGTGGACCACTATTTACACAAGGTGCTCAAAAATCAAAAGCAATGTACGTTTCCAATAGCCCCCACCAAGTTATGAAAGAAACCATGTTTGGTTGGTTGAATTTGTCCTCACCTCGGCGCCACGAAGCTTAAACATTTTTTTTAATTGGTAATTTTTTGACTTAGGCGCGTCTACAAAATTGCTAATAACTTTGCAAAACTTCAACGAACCCTTGATGTTTAGGGGTGTTTTGGAAAGGAAATGAGCAGAGCTTTCGAATGAACTTGTCAGAAAAATACCGTTCCATACTTTTTTTAGCCACAAAACACCAATGTATTTTTAAAAGTCATTTTTGAAGGCCGGCGCCCCGCTTTATCGAAAAACTGACAAATCCATTCGAAAGCTGAGATGATTTTACATAAAGGACCAATAAATCTAAGGTGTATGTTGCTCCTATCTTTTTTAATCTTATTTTGATTCTGCGAGCGCAGCGCTCCGTTCGCATTTCGGGCGCCCAAAATGTTGCAATTTGCTTGCCCCATTTTAAGGTTTTGTCAACAAATATAGGTGCTCACTTTTTAAATGATAGTTTATTGCCCAAGGACCAAGATGCACTTTCGATAATTGGCCAATATTTATGTTTTTGGGTTCTTCCAGGCAATTTAATGTCGAAAAATTGTTGTTTTTTCCTTTTTTATGTAAAATGCTCTCTTACAATTGGGTGGACTTTTTTTTTCAGTAGAACTAATAAATGTAGCATGTAGGAAATTTACTACGAACATTTTTCTCTAAATGAAAACGTAATTTCGATACTCCAGTGCCAAGATATTTTAGTTTTAGTGAGAAAAAAAAGTGCCAATTCTTCAAATTTCTCAGAATTAACAAGCACGGCCTATTATTTACAAGCGGCATATGTTTTGGAGGCAGAGTATGGTTTCTTATAGTTATTTTGGTCGCTGAATTTGGATCTGAAATCAAATTTCATTTAACAGTTAAATTTGGAACCACGCCCAAAAGTTATTTGCGGTTATGCTGTAATTTTAATCGCTAGTGAATTCGGTCATATTTCATCTTTCGCTCACCTTTAATTGATATTTTACACACGGATTTTTTTTTATGGAGATTGTTTTTTCAACTTCTGATTGTTTTGAGAGGCCTCGTGGCGCGTTGGTTAGCGGCTTCGACTGCCGATCCTTAAGTGGCTATGAGGAATACACGCAAATAATATTTGAGCGTGACTAAAATATCTCTGTTCACTGTTTATCTGAAATTTGATTCCAGATCCGAATCCAGCGACCAAAATAACTATAAGAAACCATACTCTGCCTCCAAAACATATGCCGCTTGTAAATAATAGGCCGTGCTTGTTAATTCTGAGAAATTTGAAGAATTGGCACTTTTTTTTCTCACTAAAACTAAAATATCTTGGCACTGGAGTATCGAAATTACGTTTTCATTTAGAGAAAAATGTTCGTAGTAAATTTCCTACATGCTACATTTATTAGTTCTACTGAAAAAAAAAGTCCACCCAATTGTAAGAGAGCATTTTACATAAAAAAGGAAAAAAAACAACAATTTTTCGACATTAAATTGCCTGGAAGAACCCAAAAACATAAATATTGGTCAATTATCGAAAGTGCATCTTGGTCCTTGGACAATAAACTATCATTTAAAAAGTGAGCACCTATATTTGTTGACAAAACCTTAGAATGGGGCAAGCAAATTGCAACATTTTGGGCGCCCGAAATGCGAACGGAGCGCTGCGCTCGCAGAATCAAAATAAGATTAAAAAAGATAGGAGCAACATACACCTTAGATTTATTGGTCCTTTATGTAAAATCGTCTCAGCTTTCGAATGGATTTGTCAGTTTTTCGATAAAGCGGGGCGCCGGCCTTCAAAAATGACTTTTAAAAATACATTGGTGTTTTGTGGCTAAAAAATGTATGGAACGGTATTTTTCTGACAAGTTCATTCGAAAGCTCTGCTCATTTCCTTTCCAAAACACCCCTAAACATCAAGGGTTCGTTGAAGTTTTGCAAAGTTATTAGCAATTTTGTAGACGCGCCTAAGTCAAAAAATTACCAATTAAAAAAAATGTTTAAGCTTCGTGGCGCCGAGGTGAGGACAAATTCAACCAACCAAACATGTTTTCTTTCATAACTTGGTGGGGGCTATTGGAAACGTACATTGCTTTTGATTTTTGAGCACCTTGTGTAAATAGTGGTCCACTTTCAGCGAGAATTACTCACCAGCCTTATGTACCTATTTGTTCGATTTTTGCGTTCTTGAACAAAATTCTAGAAAAGACAAATTTCCTTGCAAATTTCTCAAAAACAACATCTAATCATGCGGTTAAATACAAATGTTAATTGAACAACAAAAAATCTAGTAATTGGGTCCTAAAATTAAGCTTAAATTTATGATATTATTGTTCACAAGAAAAATAAGCTCTACTAAGTACAATTACTCTTTGAACGACCGCAAAGGATTTAAAATGGATTTTTAATTCATTTTTTTAAAATTCACTACACGGCCCTTCTTGGCAGAAAAGCTCCTACTTGACAGCTCGTTCCAGGGGGACCATAGTTGATCCATCGAAAAAATGTTGTCTAGTCAATAACTTTTTTTTGGCATAAAAATGAAAAAAAAGTTATCAGAAATGGTTATTAATCGTGTTTCTTACCGTTGTTCATAAAAATTGACAAAGGGCTTTACTACCCAATTTACAACATTTTATCAACAGCATACCCGAAAAAGCTGTTTGTTTGGTAAAATTGAGAAAGAAAATAACTGTTAGTCATGGAAAAAGGTTTCAGCGAAAATGATGATTAGGGGATATGTAATTCGGGTAGTTTTAAATTGGGTTCTAAAGCCCTATGTCAATTTTTATGTACAACGGTAAAAAACACGATTAAAAACCATTTCTGATCACTTTTTTTCATTTTAATGCAAAATTTTTTTTTGACTAGACAACATTTTTTCGATGGTTCAACTATGGTCCCCTTGGAACAAGCTGTCAAGTAGGAGCTTTTCTGTCAAGAAGGACCGCGAGGTTAATTTTTCAAAATTGATTTAAAAATCCATTTTAAACTCTTTGTGGTCGTACAAAGGGTCATTGGGTACTCAGAAAAATAAGCTTTATCGCTTTAAACAATAATATCAGCAATCTATGCTTCATTTTAGGACCCAATTTAAATAAACGACAATTGGCGTAAGTGTCACTTCGGGGAAATGGCATTCGGGGAAATGGCCGATCAGGGGAAATGGCATTCGGGGATGTAGCCGATTAGGGGAAATGATATTCGGGGAAATGGCATTCGGGGATGTGGCTGATTAGGGGAAGTGGTATTCGGGGATGTGACCAATTAGGGGAAATGATTTTCGGGGAAATGACATTCGGGGAAATGTCATTCGGGGAAATGAGCTAGACCCGATCAAAAGACCGTCCAAACGAGTTTTAATCCGGATCTTAGTTAGACTAAGTTAGTCTTGGTACCATACCGAAAACCAAGTTTTTGCAAGCTTGGTTTCTATAGAGTTAATTTTCAGGTGAATATAATTTCCAAATATTTCGTGTGATCCATTTGGTAAGAAGTAAGAATATTAGTTGGTTAGTTTTTAATTCCATATAACTCTACCCGGGTTTTGATCTCAAAATTTGCCAAAATTCATTTTTATAAGAAATTTGAATCTTCAAAAAGCTTTGTAAAGCCAAAAATTTTTTTTTCTGATAAAAATGGAATTGATGAATGAACTTGTTTCTTGTGACTTTGCAAATGTTATGATAGATTTTTTTTTTGGATTAACTTTGGCCGTGTTTTTAACAAATATCATCTACTTTTTATTTAAAAGTACAGCGATTCCACGTCAAACCATCAGGATCCACTCCAAAAGTACTCCGAATTATCTCAAATTTGGCATAAATAATTCGATTCGTATATTCATATAGCGTTTAGAGTCGCCCTATTCGAACTAGGATGGTTCAAAAATTGCGTTTTAAAGATTTTCACAAAAAGCACATTTTCAGCTCTATTTCGGAAGTATAGCCACGTGTTCGGTACTACTCTGAACAGCTTAAATAGTAATTTCGTCAAAATTTTGTCAGGGAAGCACCATTTATTTGAACGAAAACTCCTGGCAATGCAGTGTTAGAAGTCGTCATCTCATTAGGCAGAATATAATGAATAGGGGTTGTACAAAATAAATGCCCATTTTTTTTTAAAAACATCGAAAAACATTAAACAAAAAAAAATGTTTTTATTTTCGATTTGGTGTCTTCGACAAAATTGCTTACTATTAAGACTTTAAAAAAAATAGGAACACGGAAAAAAAATCCGAAAAGAGGCCGTTACCAATATTTTAAAGAAAAGTAAATTCAGGAGGGGGGTGGGGGCACAACATTTTTCCGCAAAATTAAGAGGCAAAATATTTAAAAAAAAGCTTCAATGTTTAAACATTTCATTTAAAAAGTTGAAATGGATTTTGGATTTTCAAATATACGATGTTTGGAAAAATGTTTGATTATTGGCAATAAATCGAGATTTTTTTTAAAGGTCCTATAAACTGTTGTGTTTCATTTGTTTATATGACCTTAAAAAAAAATGTTTTCTTTAATATTGTCAAATACCTATATTTTTTATTATTCAAGATATTTGATCCTATCATTTACGGCGTAATGTGTAAAATAATTTTCGATTTCCTTTTTCATTTCGCATTCAAGAATGTAAATTTGAGATTTTTTTTCAAGAATTGCAATTTAAAAAAACCTGCCTCTTATACCAGATTTTACACGATCTTAAAAGGGCAAAAGATGCCCTTTTATATTCCTCTAGAACAGCGATTCTCAACCTTCTTCTAGGCTAGTACCCCCGAGATTTAAATTTAAATTTATTAACAGTCATATAAACAAATCGGGATTCTTTTTCTGAAAAAAATCCGTATCAGAGTCTAAAACTTTGCCGAACACAATACCAATTCGATGAGAAAATTCCTTCACAATAAACAGATTTTCGAGTATTCACAGGCCTATTTTGTATAACCAGTCCGCAAATTTGTATGGAACCATGGATGGAAAAATAATTGATGAAGAATGGCTTTTATGAAAAAGTTTTACCCCAAAAGACATAAATATTAAATATCTCAAAAAAAATTACAAACTCTAGAGAGTTACTAAAATAAATGTAAACCATAAAATATAAATTGCTCTAAATGACCCACTGAACAAGAAAATAATAAAAACTTTCGAAAAAAAATTTGGACAGTAAAGAGTTGAAAATTTAAATTGTTGAACCTCTTTGGGATGGTATTTCGATAAACTTTTATATCATTAACATCATTAATGGGACAGCTATCATTGTCATCATTGTGTAAATAACATTCAAGTGCTCATAAATTTAGATAAGGTTATTTAGTCCGCTGCAAATATTTCTTGTCCCAAAAAAAAAATAGAAAAAATATGAAAATTTAAATTACAAGCCATGGTATTAACATTTTAATGAAAAAAGTGTTTTGCAATGCCTTTTACACCAGCTTAGTTGTTTTGCAATAATAAGTTTTCAAAGCCTTGGAACTTCACACAAATTTGAAATATTTTTAATCGATCCCAGACATGCTAAATATGATTTTAAATGCAAGACAATGCACTCGGTAAACCTCGTTGGATAAATGTACGACTCGTGCTTAAAACAACTTCTTTTTGCAACTTGTTGCATATACTACTATTTAAAGATTATGATCGCAAATCAAGGTATTTAAAAAATGTCTTCGTGGAAAAGATATTTAAGGGGTCCTTTTCAAATATCCGTGACCTAGAAAATATTTTACCTTGGAATTATTGATTTATTTTAATTTTAAAATTTTCAATATACATAGAAGGAGGCGCGCAATACTTCTTGAATCTTCGCCTAAAACGAAGCTTTATGAATGATCGTGCGCCTCCTTCAAAATATATGAAATATCAAAATATTGAATAAAAAGCTAAATCCGCAGGTAAAATATTTTCTAGGCAATTCATTTTAAAAGGACCTTTCCATAAAACATTTTTTTATGTACATTGATTAACAATGATAATCACCTTCCGAAATATTGGCGTAAGACATACAATATGAGAAAATTATTACCGGTTGAATAATATTTTAATTTTGTGTACTTTTTGGTACTGAAATCTTGAGATTTGTTCAACGATTTTTTGCAACGATATCAAAATAGTTTGTCAAGGATCAACATTCTCATATTTTAGTAGAGAAATAGTAAACATTAAGATAATCGATATATTTAACATATTTAATGATTATTTCAAAATAAGTTGCAACTGTATTGATAATTTTTTGTCAGTTTCAATTATTTTAAATGCAACACTTTGATTTTTTTGTACTTAGTTTAAAACAAAATGCACATGTTGATTTCTTAGAAATAGATTTTTATAACGATTGAATATTTGTTGGAAGAGTTATACTGTCAGTGACTTCTTCCGATTTCCAAAAACAGCAATTATAATTTTAAATCTTTTTTTGTACCTCGTATTTTTTCCCTGAAAAATGATTTACTTAAAACCTCCAAGACATTCGCTATCAGGGTAAAAGATGACTGTGTGTGTACTTTTTTCATAGAGAACTAGGGGAACTACATATACCCTTTTCAGCCTATTTCTATTATCTGCCTATCAGCACTTTGAACATGAATTGCAGCTTTCATAAAGTGTTTTTGACTGTTCCAAAGTAATAAATAGCTCAAATAAAAGTGAGCAAGCAACTCTCCATTGTTGATACATCTTGAAATGTTGATTTAATAGCGGAAAACGGCAAAAGTGATGAGAATTGGTTGAACGGCTTAGTGAGATTAAAATGGGTATATTTCCCCTACACAGAAAAAAAAAGTTGAATTTTGGAATGTTGAAAATTTGGTAGGTTGAATTTTACCTCTTTTTTTGAGTAATATTACATAAAAAATGTGTACAAATGTGAACCTGATGAATATTCATCAAAAACTGATGAAAATTCATCAATTTCTGGGGTAAAATTTATCATTTATTTTGCCACAAAATCTGTCACCATTTCCTGATGAATATTACCATCATTTTTTTTTTCTGTGTAGATTAAATTTGGTCAAATTTAAATTGAAAGGGATGCAGTCAAGAATCAATTAAATATTTCTGACTACAAAAAGTTATAATACTAAATACTTGGGTAAGAGGGAATAAACAGGTTATCATTTAGTAAAATAACACAATAAGAGTTTTCCAATCACAATAAAAAGCGTCAAAAACATAATGGCATCTGATAAATCTTTAAAAAAAATGGCAATTCAGTGCATACGACTTAAAAAACCGTTAAAAATATAAGAAATTTTGTAAATTAAGCTGTTTTATAGCAAATACAGAGAAACCTATTTTTACGCGGTGGCGTTACGCTTTTTATTTCGTCGATTTCTCTAAAATCATACAATATTTTTGAAAGCTTTAAAAAGCGTTTTGAAGATCTGCACAAAACCTACAAATTGCTTTTAAAAGATTGCAAAAATGTTGCGTCGTTCCAGAGAAATCTACAAATTAGAAAAACGTAACGTACCGCGTAAAAAGAGGTTTCACTGTACTGAACAACAAGAATTTTTTTTTGCATTTAAGATGACTCTGACTCCGGGTTATCAGAAATTTTCGGCTCCGACTCCGACTCCGACTCCAGCTCATAAAATTTAGCCGACTCCGGCTCCGACTCTAACTCCAGCTGTTCGAGTTTTGACGACTCCGACTCCGACTCCGACTCCGACTCCGACTCCGACTCCAGGTCCCCAAAAAGACCCGACTCCACCGACTCCGGCTCCGACTCCGGCTCCGACTCCGACTCCGACTCCACAGCCCTGCTTTTTAGTTTGATTTTGTCTTTGTGACTTTGTGACTTTGTGTACAAACTAAAAAATATTAAACGAAAAAGTGACCAACCACCGAGGGTTGAGTGTCCTTGATTTGGCATGAAAGCCAAATTTTCAATTACGGGAAAATTAACAAAATTTACAAACGTTTCAAAAAAT
>NC_068938.1:159868562-160046062 GCF_016801865.2 Culex pipiens pallens
TATAAGTTTTCTCTTTGTCGCTAGTTACAGCTTCGACCATGTCATTCTGTTTAAAAATTAAATTTCAATAGTTCTCTCGCAATTCGCCAAATTCCTCTCCCGAACCGCGCCAACAACATTGTAGTTCCATCTCCCGCCAAGTCAGTAGTAGAATCGTCAGAACTTCCATCTATCACAACCGCAGTGACTGATGATGGTGTTGTTGTGATGAAGCACCGTGCTGACACTACTGACTGACTGGACGACATCAACAACAAAACCCGTGGACCTGGGATCGCAATGATTGTTTCGTCTGAATCATTGATTACAATTGCAATGCAATTTTGGGGTTCCCCCTCCGGGAGGCATTCGCCGCAGCAGCAGGAGTTGGATGTAAAGCATTCCTACGTTGACCACAGGTTTCACTGGATGGTAGCTTCCAAAGGGCCAACAAGTTGGACAGTTGTCCTGTGATTTTTGATCTTTTTGAATTGTTTTTTCTATGTGACATTCTTTTATTTAGACTGGATTTTAAAATTATTATTGAAATTTTTTGAAGGATTATTCAGGTGATTCATAACTCAAGCACTACTGTTCAAACACATCATCATCAGCCAAAACTCCGCCGGTTTCCATTTCCATACCTGGAGGCTGGCACTCATGTTGCAACATGCTAAGCAAATGACGCAATGTAACAATGTTGCTCCCCTAGGCAAGAAGATGGGAAAACGCACTACCAGTCCGGGGAAAGATCACAACTTGCGTGTGCGATTGCCGTGTTGCACACTTCTTGCATTATTTGCGGGTCTCGCCGAAGAGAGAGACCCCTATTGAAAGAAGCATTTCTGACGAATGAATGAATCAATGAATGGACACACGTGAAGCAGAGAGTTGATGCGCCGACCGGCTCAGCTTGGTTAATGGTGCTGGTCTTCTTGAAATGGTACCCAAGGTACAGGTAGCTGAGTGCATATTGCACCAACTTGAGGGAACAAATAGGAAAATCGTAGGTTCAAGTGCCAAGAGGTGCCTTATTGTGATGGCTAAATCACCTGTCATCACCTGGTGTTGCCCCTTTAAGTTATACTGGTAATAGAAGGGTTGACCAGCTAGCTACTACAGCTTTGAAAAGCTGATTAGGTTCAGGGTAAGAAATTTATAACGGGGTCTTTCTATGTCACTCCAAATCGAAAAGGGTCCTAGAGTTAATTATTGCCCCTGATCTCGAATAAATTTTTTTTTAATATCTCATTACGAAGAGACCAAATGAACACTTTTTATTTTTTTTTTCCTTTTTTAACGTAAAATACATTGTTTTGTTCCAAACACTGCAGGCAAGTAACTTAATTTTCTCGGTGGCTCACCCAGAAAAAAAGGGAATTGAAACTCAAAAACAGCAAACCTGGAGGTTAAAATGGACATCGAAACAAAGTTCGATTAAACAAAATCACGCAGCGAAAGCGCAATACGCCACCCGCGACTTGGCCACCTTTCTTTTCCTTTTGCTGCCCCTCCAAAACTCCACAAAACGATTTCGATCGATTTCCTTTTGGACCGCGCTTCCTTGGCCCGAACTTTTGCTGGCCAACCGAGCCAGGCCTCGAGAATGGAATTAAATTTCCAAGAAAAACAATCAACCAAAATGAAAATTGAATAAGTCCGCAAAGAACAAATAAAATACCTGGTGGGAAACTGGAACCTTTGGGGTCGTGAAGTGTGTGTATGTCTCGAATACACGTCGAAGAGACCGGTATATCAACCCTACGGCCAAACTATGAGGAAATGGTAACATTATAAAACTTTGACATTGCGTGATTTCGATTTGTCCGTCGTTGTTGGCTCTTCCCTGCCAGGGTGCCATCGGATATGGTATGGGTTGCCATTGTTGGGGAAGTTTTTATTTTACTTTTTATTTTTGTTTGGGGAAGAAAGGAATTGAATTTGGAGAATTTTCAACTATAAAAATCATTTTATTATGTGGTTTTGTTATATTTTTTTATTCTTTTTAATTTCATCTTATGCCTTTTTTGTTGCAAATGAGTGATAGAAATCTCTATCTCCTTATGATTCTCTAACGAAATAATCAGTGAGAATAACCATCCTCACTGTAGACTGAGAGCTTTTTTTCTTTTTTCCCAGCTTAGCGTTCATTGACTATCACTCCTACTCTTTATTCTCGTTCAAACAATCTCACAAATGATTTTTTCTCGCTCTCAACAATCCTCAACGAGAGAAAGCGTGAGATTTTTTAGAAACCGACCACGCATTTGGCCCCGGAAAAAATCTCTTACAAATTTGTTTTGTGGCGGTTTCTGTGGAGTAAAAAATTGAGAGCGGATAATTCAAATTTGTGAAAAAGAGAGAGACAAAAAGAGAATGTATGACGGAAGTTTGTTAAATCGAGTTAGAAGCCGGCAAATCTCGGTCCTGAATATCACGGGACGGAAAAAGGTCAATGATAATTGGGGCATGAGTTTTCGGGGATAATAATTGCAGGCGA
The DNA here is from genome assembly GCF_016801865.2 of Culex pipiens pallens. Classification (NCBI taxonomy): domain Eukaryota; kingdom Metazoa; phylum Arthropoda; class Insecta; order Diptera; family Culicidae; genus Culex; species Culex pipiens. The sequence continues at coordinate 159,871,042 of NC_068938.1, forward strand.
TAATAAGCTTTAATTTAATTTGTGAGTGTTATGTTCGTTAATCGATAAAATTATCGTCGATAATATTAGCGTCCAATGATAACGATTATTGTTATCCTTAATTCGATAATTTAATCGACGATAATCTTATCGACGATAATCTTATCGAAGATAATTCATTTTTATGTATTATTCAAAATTGACTTAATCCAACTATATCATGTTGAGTTTTCAATGCTTTCAGTAAAAAGCTATTTTTCGATAATGTAGTAAGTTTCGAGGCAAGCATATTCGGAAAATTTCACAAAATGGCGTATACAGTCCAAACTCGACCCGTAGCTCGATTATCCGAAGATTTGTATGGGATAATTTGATCATCGGCAAACATTTTCTTTTGGTTTTTTTCTTATTATTTAATATTCTAATTCTTCGAACCCAATTTAGTCAAATTTGAATAGTTGATTGCCTAACAATTTACAAAATGCCTTTTTTCAATATTTCATCCCGCTTTTTTGACCGCCATTCTGGATATAATAAATTCTAAATCACTTTAATGTAGGTTAGGGGTCATACTTAAACTCAAAAATTAAAAATAAGACATTTTTTTTTATTTGATTATCCGAAGTGAAATAATAATAAAATCAAGTGGACTGTTTTTTGAAAATACTCAAAATGGGTATCAAACAAAGCGAAATTTTATCCATATATTAGAAAAAAAAATAAAAATCAAAATTAATCCATATATTTACTTTTATTACATAAAAACAAAGTAAATTATTAAAATTTTTAACAAAATACCGTATTTTTTTTCGAAAATACTAAAATTTTCATAATTTGCAATATAAAAATTAAAAGAAGCAAAATTTTGCATGCATTTTAACTTAATTAGATTTTTTTTTGTAAAATTAATCAATTTTTGACATTTTTGTTAGATACTGCAAAATTTATAAATGACAATATTGGTATCAAATGAAAAAAACTTTTGTAATTCGCTTAACAAGAGTTTTTGTTTTCTAAATTTCTAAATTTCATCGATTCGTAAGGTCCAAATAAGCCATTTTGCATCACTGGTTTCTACATACATATTCGAGGGCCGTTTAGAAAAAAAGTGCTATGTTTGAAAATTTGTATTTTGAAAAAGTATTTTCTGATCGATTTGGTTCGGCAAAGTCTTAGGTTAGGATTAGAACACAATTTTTTAATTTTAGTAAATAATTGGAAATAATTTTTGAAGCAAATAATCTAATGAACTTTTGTTCCAATTTGCTGCTTTTCTTTTCGTGTCCTTTTTTTTTGTTTTGATTTTTTTATGATAAATAAAAAAATCTGAAAAAGCTGTTTAAAAAAACCGTCTAAATTAGTTTAAAGTCTTTATTTAAAACAAAAAATCAAAGCATGAATATTTTAAACTGGAATAAAATAATTGTTGCTGAAACGATACAAGTATTGTTTTATTTTTCAACAGATATGAAAAAAAGAAATTATTTAATAATGCAAGAGCTTTATAAAAGATTAAACTTGTTTCAATAAAATATATTTGAAAAAAATCTATGAGCCAATCAAAGGCAAAAAATACTGTTTGTGTTTCAAAGAAAGGCTCCACCTCACTCTAGAACGCTCAATCGAAGATTTCTGCGTTTGTTTCCTTCCTCACCCGATATAAGGATGATGAGTGGGACGAGCGACGCCGGCGACGATACGAAAGGGCGTACGGGAATGAAAAATTCATTTCAATTAAAGTTAAAACATATCAAGTTTGACGTTTGCTTGACTCGATGATATTGAAGGGGGCGTTTTCGTTCCCTTTTGCAGTGCACTGCAGTATGACCTAAACACACATTGTAAACAGAGCCTCAGTTCCATTTTGCGTCAAAACGGTTGATGTTTATTTCCAACGGAACTTAAACAGAGAAAAAGAACAAAAATAAATGTTATGACTACATAGTAGCGCGCCCGAGAATAATGGAAATCATTTGCATTGGAATTCTGATGATTAATAGTCTCTTAAGCAACCTGTTAATTTCGCAGCCAAACCAACAATTTACCCCACTGGCAGCTCGTTTAATCACTTCATTTCACAGCTTCTAATTGCCAGCAATTAGTTGGTACTAGTACCTTCTACCTTAATACCTTCTACTAGTGAGCGCTGCCACTGTGTTTACTCCACTTTATGAACTCTTGACTTAAGACGGTGCCAGCGCATTCCAGCAATTCTGCTTTATTCTGCAGCTTCACAACTTTCCCGTTCTTATGCTGCTATGGAGGCCAATGTTTACAGTCCGGCAAAGGCAATAATTTAGTTTAGTTATTATGCTTTTTTCCCACCGCTAGTTGAATAATAAACAAACAAATCCGTTCTAGCGAGAACGGAAATAGAAATTCTTGGGTGTGAAGGGTGACTGGAGGAAGATTACGCAATCTTTTCAACTTTTCTTATTAGTGGTTCAAAAAACAATACTTTCAACGTAAAAATGATTTTATTTTTTAAAAAACCCCTTGCTTCAGAGCAGAGTCTTAAAAATTAAAACAAAATCCGCACGCAAAAGCTGCTTACGCCCGTTTGCGAGTCGAACCGCGATGAAAAATGTTTATCTCTGAAAATCATGATTTAGACCACTATCGCGAATACCAGCCCTGCCCAGCAAAGCAGTCATAATGCCCCGCGAGCTACGGGATCTTTCCGTTTGTTGAAACGAGTTCCCGCGCGCAGTTTTTGCCGGACCTTATGGTCTAGCCCGAGGTTCTGTTGTGTCGGTTCTGAAACTATCAACAACATGAACCTCCAGACACATCATCACCCTCGCACGATGGGGAGGACCACACACATCGCAAATTATGATGAGTCTTCTTTCCCCCTTCTCCCCATTCAGGCTTAGGAGGAACGGGAGGAAATGATTTGAAGATGGAACTAGTCAGCGAATCGCGTTTCCAGCTCGCGGCCTCGTTGGAGTGATATGGCGGGAAATGTGGGGCTAAATTTATTTGCAGAAATATAGTTTGGAATTTCTAATTAATTTAATAACAGCATGTTATTAGTAAAAGTTGGGACTGAGAAGTCAGAGTCATAGCTGATGTTACCAAATTCTGAGAACCCGGAATCAGACTCAAAGACGCTAAATCGCTAGAAGTCGTAGTCATGAAACTTTTAGAGGCCGGAGTCAAAGTGGACCCAAACTTTTCCAATTATTTGAAATCTACCTCTGAAAGTTTTATCAAGATATTTCGTGATTTGATTTGAGCGGACTATTTGAATTTAATAATTTGACTCTTGTTAACTGAAATTTCAAGTTAAAATTTGAATATTTTAGAGACTAATAAATTGCGACTAGGATTAGGGTGCCACAAAAATGATCACCTTTTTCCCTGACAAATTTGTTTACTCATAATTTTTGTTTAATTTTTCTCATATAAACTTTACCCTCGAGTATCAGTGGGTAAATGATGACCAAATTTGCTAACATTTGGCCAGTCGTACAAGTTTTTTGAAAATAAATTTATTTTTTAGCAATAATATTTTTTGTCCAATAATTTTTATATGAAATTGAAAATAACATTAGCAATGTCTTTTTGATTGTTTTTTAAAGTGATTTTTTTTATGTTTTCCAAAAAACTTGCAATAATTTCCACAAATCATTTACGAATGCAGAAATTTATTTGTAACCAAAAAGTAATTTTGTGAAATTATGATGCGGTGCAGCACCGTTTTTAAGTTTTATCCATTTTCAGGTATTTTTTTAAATGAAAAAGGTCTTTTTAATTTTTTTTTCATTCCATACATCTTTGAATAGTATATTCCTAAATTGTGTTTTAATTGCTGTCATAACCAATTTAAAGCAAGAATAAGTGCGTCCATCCCGGGAATTCCCGGGACAATATTCCAAAACCGTGAATTCCCGAATCCCGGGATTTGTTATAATTTGTCCCGGGAATTCCCGAAATTGAAAAAAAAAACAAATTTTGGTCTGCAAATTCAGATTTGGTTTTGGAAAAAGATGACAAGTTGAATTTTTAGTACTTGATAAGAATTTTAAAGCATACAAATTTGTATTCGGCATATGTCTGGAGTTTTTTTTTTTTTTTTTTTTTTGAGAGGTCCTATAAACAAAATTTTCAATTTTTTTTTAAGGTTTTTTTAAATATCCCTGACTTAAAGCGGTTTTAAAAACTCCCAAAAGTCAAAAATTTTAGTATATTTATGATTTTAATTGAGCAGTTCTCTAGGATTTCGGTCATTCGATTTTTTTTGTATTTTTTAATCCGACTGAAACTTTTTTGGTGCCTTCGGTATGCCCAAAGAAGCCATTTTGCATCATTAGTTTGTTCATATAATTTTCCATACAAATTTGGCAGCTGTCCATACAAAAATGATATGTGAAAATTCAAAAATCTGTATCTTTTGAAGGAATTTTTTGATCAATTTGGTGTCTTCGGCAAAGTTGTAGGTATGGATATGGACTACACTGGAAAAAAATAATACACGGTAAAAAAATTTGGTGATTTTTTTATTTAACTTTTTATCACTAAAACTTGATTTACAAAAAAACACAATTTTTATTTTTTTTTATTTTTTGATATGTTTTAGAGGACATAAAATGCCAACTTTTCAGAAATTTCCAGGTAGTGCAAAAAATCATTGACCGAGTTATGAATTTTTTAATCAATACTGATTTTTTCAAGAAATAGAAATTTTGGTCGTAAAAAATTTTCAACTTCATTTTTCGATGTAAAATGAAATTTGCAATCAAAAAGTACTTTAGTGAAATTTCGATAAAGTGCACCGTTTTCAAGTTATAGCCATATTTAAGTGACTTTTTTGAAAAAAGTCGCAGTTTTTCATTTTTTTAAATTAGTGCACATGTTTGCCCAGTTTTGAAAAAAATATTTTTGAAAAGCTGAGGAAATTCTCTATATTTTGCTTCTTCGGACTTTGTTGATACGACCTTTAGTTGCTGAGATATTGCAATGCAAAGGTTTAAAAACAGGAAAATTGATGTTTTCTAAGTCTCACTCAAACAACCCACCATTTTCTATCGTCAATATCTCAGCAACTCATGCTCCGATTTTCAATGTTAAAATATGAAACATTTGTGAAATTTTCCGATCTTTTCAAAAAAAATATTTTCAAAATTTTCAAATCAAGACTAACAGTTCAAAAAGGCCAAATATTCAATATTACGCCCTTTTAAAATGTTAGTCTTGAATTGAAAATTTTGAAAATATTTTTTTCGAAAAAATCGATAAATTTCACAAATGTTTCATATATTAATATTGAAAATCAGACCATTAGTTGCTGAGATATTGACGATAGAAAATGGTGGGTTGTTTGAGTGAGACTTAGAAAACATCAATTTTCCTGTTTTTAAACCTTTGCATTGCAATATCTCAGCAACTAAAGGTCGTATCAACAAAGTCCGAAGAAGCAAAATATAGAGAATTTTCTCAGCTTTTCAAAAATATTTTTTTCAAAACTGGGCAAACATGTGCACTAATTTTAAAAAATGAAAAACTGCGACTTTTTTCAATAAAGTCACTTAAATATGGCTATAACTTGAAAACGGTGCACTTTATCAAAATTTCACGAAAGTACTTTTTGATTGCAAATTTCATTTTACATCGAAAAATGAAGTTGAAAATTTTTTACGACCAAAATTTCTATTTCTTGAAAAAATCAGTATTGATTAAAAAATTCATAACTCGGTCAATGATTTTTTGCACAACCTGGAAATTTCTGAAAAGTTGGCATTTTATGTCCTCTAAAACATATCAAAAAATAAAAAAAATTAAAAATTGTGTTTTTTTGTAAATCAAGTTTTAGTGATAAAAAGTTAAATAAAAAAATCACCAAATTTTTTTTACCGTGTATTATGTTTTTCCAGTGTAGTCCATATCCATACCTACAACTTTGCCCAAGACACCAAATCGATCAAAAAATTCCTTCAAAAGATACAGATTTTTGAATTTTCACATATCATTTTTGTATGGACAGCTGCCAAATTTGTATGGAAAATTATATGGACAAACTAATGATGCAAAATGGCTTCTTTGGGCATACCGAAGGCACCAAAAAAGTTTCAGTCGGATTAAAAAATACAAAAATTAAAATTGAAGAAAAAAGACCGATTTCGTAGAGAATTGCTCAATTTTGAAAAAAATATCATATTGAATTATGTTTTATCAAACACTGTAATATTGGTTAAATCAAGACAAATGTTTTGCATAATGTTTTGAACGACTTTTGTTTAAACAGAAACAGAACAAAACAATTATTACACCGATTTCCAAATTTATTGCTCTATAATCTCCTGTACCTATTCAGACTGTAGTCCCGATTTTCCTAGTTGGCAACAGTATCTTATAGATAATTTGTAAAATATGTTTTATATAAAACATGAAATTCAAAAATTATGTAAAATTTACATTGTTTCCGCTAAAAATTATATATAAAATAATTATATTTATAAAATAATTATTTTATTTGAATCACATTGGATATATTGGATGGATTAGATAAAATGTAGTTTAATTTAAAATCCAAAACACATCAAATAAAAAAAAAGATCATTTTTTTATTTATTATAAACTTTTTAAAAACTGTCGTTCTAGTTTAAATTGAAGTGTAGATAATCACCAATTAAAATTATTGAGCTAATTTTATTATTGTAAGCTACTAAAAAAAATAAAATTTAATGAAAACATCGATTTTATAACTGTTTAAAAAATTTCCCGGGATCCCGGGAATTCCCGGGATTCCAAAAATAATTTTCCCGTTTCCCGGGAAATTCAAAACCCGGGAAAATTGGACGCCCTAGCAAGAATTAATGAAAACCTTATTTAATTAAATATTTTATCTTCTTAAAATGCCAACAAATTAGAAGTTTTCATAATTTTCATTTGAACTTCAGATTGATGGACTTTTCAGATTTTTTACAATTTTTACAATTATTTTTGTTTATTAATTTGTTTTACGAGGCTTAATATGCAAACATTTCATCAATATTGTTTGACAGACATTTTTTTATATTGCTATGCATTTTTAAAATAGATATTTTTTGAAACTGTCAATATAAAGGACTGAAAACTAAGTCAGCAAAAGGCCACTTGAAGAAGTTTTTGTGTTTAATCAAAAAATTTTTCTGAAATTTGTGTCAGTTTTTACCAAACAAGTCTAATCTAAATAACTTTTTCTGAATAAAGAAAAAAAAAATCAACCATTTTCACATCTGAAAAAAACTAATCGTTTTTTTCTTTTTTGTACATTTTAGGTCAATTCCTTTTTTCGTAAAATCGCATAACTCGTGATGGTTACGAGCAACTATCTTATGTTTATTAATCATTTTTTTTGGTAATTGTCTGATCTTTAACTTTGTAGAACATTGTTAAATACTTAAAAATAACCCTGCAAAGTAAGAAAAAAAAAGCAAACCTTAAACCTTTCTTTTGTAAGAAAGGCAAAACACGAAAATTGTTCTTAATAAAAAAATACCATACTTGGATTAATATAGATTCGAAAAGTTAATCAATTTTCCCGTAAAATGGCATGTTCCAAATTTTTTACAGTTGAGTAACGAAAATTTTCAGAGTTTTTTTTTCGGAATTTCGTGTACGCCATCAAATCGAACGTCTAATTTTAAATCAATTGTATTTTTTCGCATGTTAAAAAATGGAAGAGATTGTACCGCACATCCGGCACGAGATATCAAAAAATGGCCCTTGGATTCTTGATGAGGGACTAAAGTTACCCCTTAGGACAAAGTTTCATGCAAATCGAAGAGGGGTCGGGGTAACTGCTGTGTGAGTTGACGAAGAATGATTTTCATGTTTTATTTGAACAATTACCCGTGGTGTAGGGGTAAGCGTGGTTGCCTCTCACCCAGTCGGCCTGGGTGTGATCCCAGAAAGTCCCGGTGGCATTTTTCGAGACGAGATTTGTCTGATCACGCCTTCCGTCGGACAGGGAAGTAAATGTTGGCCCCGGCCTAACCTAGAGGGTTAGGTCGTTAGCTCAGTCCAGGTGTAGGAGTCGTCTCCCTGGGTCCTGTCTCGGTGGAGTCGCTGGTAGGCAGTTGGACTAACAATCCAATGGTCGTCAGTTTGAATCCCGGGGTGGATGAAAGCTAAGGTGTAAAAAGAGGTTTGCAATTGCCTCAACAATCAATCCTTCGGACACTTTCGAGTAGGAATCTCGTATTCGAGAACGCCAAGGCAATGCTGTGGAGCGAATAATTTGATTTGATTTTTGATAATTTTAACCTCACATTAATTTGAATTTATTAAAAAACAATTAACTTGGCTAAAATATTTTTACATGATTTTTTCAAATGAAACATTAAAAGTAAGATTATTAAAGTCTCAAATTTCATTTGACATGACGATTCAATTTTATTAAGCCTGGAGCAACTACCCGAATTTTACAAAACATTTTTTTCAATTTAACTTTTTTTAGCGCTATAGCCTATTGCAAAAAATCATGTTGGAAAAACGTACATGGACATTGTGGGGCCTACACTGCCCATGTTCGCATAAATGTCCCATATGCAAAAACGGCAAACTGAGGTAGGTGTTTCTTGTCACAAGTCTTACCGTTTGAATAATATTTAGAAATAAACTTAAATTCTATCAACGACACTCCAGTTTACGGTTGAATTGTTATGTGGAGGGCCCACAATTTTTAAATGGAGACTTGATTGGAAAAATCAATGAAGCAATTAATTCTAGCTAAAAACGGTTCACACATAAAAAAAACTTAAGTTAAATCAAAAAGATCACTTCTGTGTGGTTAAATTATCGGTGGCCTTCATGAATAATTTTGGTTTACAAAAAACACACACATACCAACATCATTTGAGCTAAATTTTAAATTGTAGCTAAACATTAATTACTCGATTTGGAAATAAGGATCAATGGCCAAAGCATCTTCCAAATCAGAAATACAAAATAAGACGTTACCTTAAGATGAAACGGGAAGACAGCGCCATATTAACACCACGACTCTAGTTTTTGGAAGCACCTTCAAGGAAAACGCCGTAACTTAAACAAGTTCTGCCTGTTGTAGACGATAAATAAATAGATTGCAAGCAATATTTCGAGTTCAGATTTGAGTAAAACAGAAGTTGCCCAAGGACCGGCGTCCAGTTTCACCTTAAGCATTTTAATTGTTATCTTAAAATTGCATTCTTAGTGTTTAAGTTTTTTTTAATTAATTTGTTCATTATTTATTTTCTGAAAATTATCGAAAACTAAAATTGAAAAATTTAAGCATCAAATCTGGTTACTGTCGAAAAATGTACAGTTTATTTATTTATGGTTTGGATTATTGATTTTTTTTTTTCGTTTTTGGACGAGTTTCATTTATTAAGGTTAAAACTTTAAAAAATACAAAAAAACTATTTTTAACTCTATTTTTTAGATCTGGAATAAAAAAGAACATAAATATCACTTAAGTGGCCATATCTCGAGACAGGGTTGCAAGATCTTCAATGTTTTGGACTCAATGGAAAGGTTTTTTGATAACCTCACCAACGATGGGTCGGATGATGGACCCGGACATAGTGAGACATTTTAGTGAGATCCGGATATATGTGAAAACACATTTTTATACATAACTTTTGAACTACTCATCGAAACTTCAATCTGTATAAAACTCGATCTATGGGACCCTAAACCAAGTCAAATGCAACAAGTTCGGGTCAAATCGGTGTAGCCAGTGCCGAGAAACATGAGCTAGTTTGTTGGTCACATACATACATACACAGACACATACACACACACACATACACACACATACACACAGACATTTGTTCAGTTTTCGATTCTGAGTCGATATGTATACATGAAGGTGGGTCTACGACGTTTTTATACAAAGTTCATTTTTAGAGCAGGATTATAGCCTTACCTCAGTGAGGAAGGCAAAAACTCTTTTGAATTTTCCCGAAATTTCCATATTTTTATTCAAAAATAAAGCTTTTGGAAACTGCCTTGAGTCAAGGGTATTGAAAACATAAAAAAAAAATAAAAAAATATGTTTATTGGCCCGTTTAAAAAAACTTCTGAACTTAACCCCACATTCCCCATCCCCAAACAAAATCAGATCCCGCTAATCTGGGCAAAAGCAGAAGCTACTACGTCGAAAAACGAAACTCACGCAGTTTGGGGCTCATTTTCTGGTGAAATCTTCGCTGAAAGGAAATGTCAAATTTATCAAATTTACAACTCAGGGATCAGAGCTACGGGGTAGGGTATCGATGGGGAGCGGTGTGGTGTGGTATTGGGCGATTATTATCATCGTTTCTGGCTCTGACGGGCTCAACTGGAAACAAATGTGCTTGTGTGTGTGTATGTGCGTGCGTTCAGCCGTGAAAACCGTGAATGGCAGCAACCACAACAATGAGCTAAATACCGCAGACTTTGTCAAATTCCCTTTCGAGAATGGCAGACGTGAAACGCTTTTTAGCTTTTAATTACACGCACTATACTGTGACTACGAGGGACACTGAGTAGGGAGTTCCACCCACGCATCACCATCGTCATCGTCGTCGGAAGCAATAATAAAATTTAATTGAATCCCTTTTGCAGCGAGTGCGGCTAAATCGAAATTTATTGTTCAAAATTGTAAGCAGAATTGTTTGGGCTTTGCTGGCTGCCTGACTGGTTGCAGCTCTCGAACGAACGGCGCTAATGTGATTAAGCCGAACAAAACCCGTACAAAATTATGTCGTTCACGGTGAAGTGAGGTGAGTTCATGGTGGGTGATCAGAAGAGCTCTGCTATCATCGTCACGCGAGGGGTTGTTAAACATTATGTGGAAGTCACTTTTGAAATTGGTGATCTTTCACGTTTGGTTGATTTTGCAGGCTATAAAACTGAAACTTTTGAAGCTTCCAAAACTGTTATAAGTTACAGTATCTAGCATCAAATCCCAAACATTTCCTTTGTGATGTTTTACATTTGTTTTCGGAAACACTCTATAAATAATTTGAAGCACACCTAATACCTCACACCGACTTGCTTCCACTTCAACATTTCCTACAAAAGGGGTTCGTTCCCTAAACTCCTTCACCTCTTTCCAAAACCAGGTAAGTTTTCCGCAACTTGGGGGATCACCATGACGACTAACTAAGTGTGTTCATTCACCAAACTAACTTTACCCACCGGAGCGTCTCACAAGGCAAACCTCACATAATTTGTTATACAATCGTTGCGCTCCTCAACTTGGGCTGAAGAAGTGAAGCTTACCAAATTGCAACTTTATGAAGAGTGTGACTCTCGAATTTCCACTTGCCAAGACTAAGATGTTGGTGGGGTTGTGCTCTGGTGTCGTAATGAAATCTGCTTGAAAAAAATTATACGATTTTGAAGAATTTGTTTGAACAGATGTGCCAAGATACCACAATCTCGACAAAGTGATTGCCACCGGATTTTCTGCAGCAATGGAAAGGGTTTGGGGGGAAAATTCCCTGGGAAACATACGTCATGACTGAAAAGAGGCGTTCACAACGTAGTACGGTGGTAGATTTACTCCCCATATAATCAGAAGAAATGTTCAAGTTCTGGCAGGAGCGGGCTTGTTTTTGTTTCGGCTTCAGAATGCGAAAGCTCTGTGCTCGTCGTACCTTACACGACAAGTGCTTTTCTTCCTGTCGCACTTTGGATTTAATTTGCGGAAAATTTTCTCATATGACTTCCTTCCCACCTTTTTGTTGTAATTGTCGGAGGAGGAGGTGTGAACATTGAACAGACTTCTTGAGGTTGGAAGCAATTCATTCAGTTAAGTGGGAAATTATTCATTCTCCATACAATTCTGCAGGCAGAAAACATGAATTGAATTTATTTCGAATCAAAAGCCTTCCAGCAGATCATCGACAGCTATTGAAATCAGGCTCGGAGCCATAAAATCGACAACATTTTGCTCAAATTAAGAGGCAATCGTGCGTACATCTCACTTGGCATGAATAGCCCTCCCTGTGCAGTCATCTCTTGTGTAGAGATGATGGGATTCGGCGGGAAATCACTGTAATTACACGTTTCGGACGATCCAGATCGGCTTCACGTTTTTCGAAGCGAATGGACCAGGTTCCTGCTGTAGGTGCTTCTGCTCCCAGAAAGGGATATAGAAAGGGGGATTGTGGAAGGTCCGATCGTAAGAGTCTCCCTATTTGTTCAGTTCTTTTCACTCTGCACACATAATTTAGGCTCGCGGCGAGTTCACATAGTGCAATTGGGTGGTTAGGGGCAGGGGTTCTTAACCAAATTGTAAGAAAATTTTGTATTGCCTCTGAACCGTGTAATTATTACAGGTATTAAATATTTAAATATTCAATTTTGTTTACGCCATTTTGAAATTTCTAGAAAATTTTTACAGTTCATCTTTTGTGCTCTGCACAAGCTGGCTCAAATTAATTTCTCAGTGTTGCCAATTTTTCGAAAAAAGACTGATTTATGAAAAACGATATCGTGCACCGTATCAAGTAATAGACACTTAACAATGTTTTGTTGTTGATGACCTCAAAAAAAAAATTTTTTTCGAAAAAAATTAACAAATTTGCTATAAAATTGCTTCAAAAACATTGGAGATTTGATTTATGGTTGGTGAGTAGAGCTAGTAATTTTTCGCGATTTCACGGAAGCCGCGTAATCCTTGAAATGTGCCTTTGGCCGAGAAATCTAATGATAACCGTGAAATGCCGCGAAATTCGAAGAATCAATTGAAAAATTGCTCCTCAGTGTTTGAAAATTTGATTTTTGAATTGAAACAAATCACAAGACAAGCATTTTGGAAGCAGCTGTTAAAATAAATAAAAAAAATCTTGCGTTGGTAATTTAGATCTCATATTTTCAAGATATATATATTTTTTGATGTGTGGGTCTCGTGGCGCAGGGGTAGCGGCTTCGGCTGCCGATCCCGATGATGCTATGAGACGCGGGTTCGATTCCCGCCTTATCCACTGAGCTTCTATCGGATGGTGAAGTAAAACGTCGGTCCCGGTTTCTCCTGTCTCGTCAGAGGCGCTGGAGCAGAAATCCCACGTTAGAGGAAGGCCATGCCCCGGGGGGCGTAGTGCCAATAGTTTCGTTTTCATATATTTTTTGATTGATTTTCAAGATATTGATCATAAAATATCTCTATCTAAATGCTGATTTTCACATATGAACATACTGCGAAATGACCTTTGATTGTGACATGCCATGGATAACACATTGTGAAATTCAATAAAAGAAAATGCAAAACAGTTTGAGCTCTTTTATTTCTAAATCTCCGTTAAATTTAGTAAAATAACGATGAACAAGTTGCCTTCTATAACGAGAATAAAATTCAAAATGATTTTAATATTTTAGGTAGAAATTAAATATTTTATTCAATTTAAAAAATTAATATATGTTGATAAAAATTGCATTTTTAAAGTATTTTCAATTGTTTTTTTTTTTCGTTATTATCAAAACCAAATTCTGCAAAAACTGTTATAAATGCAGCTTTGTCTAAACTTATTCAGAATAATCAAATATTATATGTTTTTTTTAACTATTGTTAATTCTCAAAGTAACTTTCCTCTACACAATAGTACTTAAATAACATATTTTTGCTTTTTTTCTCAAGCAGATTTTTGAGATCCGTGAAATTGCCGTGAAATTCCAATGTTTTGAATTTTAATTGGATATTTCAATTTTTGATCCGTGAAAAAAGCCTTATTGGTGAAACAAAGCTTCTAATTAACAAACTATTTTTACTTAAAAAATATAATCAAAAGTCATGTTTTTTTTATAAATTGGCAACGCTGTTAAATTAATTTTGACTAACTTGAACGATTGCTCAAAATGTGTTTTTTTTGTCATCTTTCAATTCAATTAGTGTTTTTATTAGAATTCAGCAGCTTTGTTCCAGGATGTGACATTTAAAATTCATAGATTAAGAGAACCTTTCAACTGAGATCAATTCATAAGCCTTTGCAGGGAGGGAAAATTTTCAAATTAAGTTATTTTGTTAACTTCATTTTGCATCTGTGAAAAGTCCAATTTGAACAACAAAAAAGAGCTAATATTTTTTTCTGAAAAGTTCTAAGCAATACCTACAACCAGTGTTGGAATTCGAGCGAGAAGAAGGAAAGCATTTCTCGTTCGCGAGCGAGGGAGAGAACTTGTAGTACTTTTCTCTTCTCGCTCGCGCTCGCATTTTCGTTCGCGTTCTCGCTCTCGCCGCGAGCGCTCGCGAGCGCCTCGTACTATCCGTTCGTCCTAAGCTAGCAATTTGTTTATCAGGGGTATGAATGCGAACCAGGCAATGGTATAGAGGTTCAATCGCTGTGTTGTTTTTTGTTCGTTTCTAACACGTTCAACTTCTCGCGAACGGGCAATTCTGGCTCGCGAGAAAGCCCGTTCGCGAGCGGAGGAGAGCACGGGCAATCGGTGAGTTTCTCTCGGCAGCTCGAGACTCGCGGCGAAAACTCGAGAGGGAGAATTTTTTCTCGCGAGAGCGCAAAAATATCAACACTGCCTACAACTTTGCCGGAGACTCTAAATTGATCAGAAAATCCTTTTGCCTTCCTCACTGAGGTAAGTCTATAATCCTGCTCGATAAATGAACTTTTGAAAAACAGCTCGTAGACCTATATTCATGTATGCCTATCGACTCAGAATCGAAAACTGAACAAATGTCTGTGTGTGTGTGTATGTGTGTGCGTATTCACCTTGGTGCTCAAAATTCTTGCCAAGTTTTCTCGGCACTGGCTGATCCGATTTGAGTAAAACAAATTGCATTCGATTCGTTTTAGTGCCCCATACTGCACTATTGAATTGTTTGAAGATCCGATAAGTAGTTCAAAAGTTACGTATAAAAAAGTGTCAGAGTTGCGAATCAGGTGCTGGAATTTTGATGCCGGATCTCACTTATCTATATGAAAACTATGTCCGGATCCATCATCCGACCCATCGTTAGCTGGGTAATCAAAAAACCTTTCCAATGAGTCCAAAACATTGAAGATCTGGCAACCCTGTCTCAAGTTATGACCACTTAAGTGATATTAATGTTCTTTTTTGAAGCCGGATCTCACTTAAATGTATGTAAACTATGTCCAGATCCATCATCCTACCCATCGTTGGTTAGGTAATCGAAAGACCTTTCCAATGAGTCCAAAAGATTGAAGATCTGGCAACCCTGTCTCAAGTTATGACCACTTATGTGATATTTATGTTCTTTTTTGATGCCGGATCTCACTTAAATGTATGTAAACTATGTCCGGATCCATCATCCGACCCATTGTTGGTTAGGTAATCAAAAAACCTTTCCAATGAGTTCAACACATTGAAGATCTGGTAACCCTGTCTCGAGATATGACCACTTAAGCGATATTTATGTACTTTTTTGAAGCTGGATCTCACTTAAATGTATGTAAACTATATCCGGATCCATCATCTGACCCATCTTTGGCTAGCTAATCAAAAGACCTTTCCAATGAATCCAGAACATTGATGATCTGGCAACCTTGTCTCGAGATATGACCACTTAAGTGATATTTTTTTATACTTTTTTCTTAAATTCCTAAGCTTTGTCCGGATCCATCATCCGACCCATCGTTGGTTAGGTAATGAGCTTTTTGAAGATCTGGCAACGCTCAGTTTTAAGTTATGACCGCTTAAGTGACATTTGTGTATTTTTTTATTGTGAAATAGATGGAATTTGTGTCCAAACTCATCATATCACCAAATGTTGATAAAAAGTGAGGAAGGCTCCAACCACATAGGTGGATTAAGTTAATTTTTCTAAAAACAGATTCTTGAATAATTACTCAAAATGTTTAAATATCTCCACTTGCAACATTGTATAATAAGATTTCCTCAAACAAGTAAGACCCAGTCTCAGCCCTTAGACTAGGTCAATTTTCAAACGATTGGCATTGAGAGTAAAGTTCATCAAATTAAATGTTAAGAAACTATCTAAGAACAATCCTACGTTAAATATTTTTGAAAGTAATAAATTTTTTATTGTTATTAATAAATTCAAAAAGTGTATCGTTTTTGGACCCATTATTAATTAAAATAAAAGGCTTCCATATGCTTTACTGCAAATTTAATGTATATCTCTGTGACTCAAAAGATCATTTTTTATGTCCCTCAAAAACACACTATTGGAAATGATAATTTTGTGGAAAAAAGTTATTTTCAAAAAATATATTATTTTTAGAGTTTAACTATTATTTGAGAATTGTCCTTATTACACTCTACAACATTCCTGCAGACATCATATCGATCAGATAATCACTTCCAATGTGCAGATTTTCTAATATTTACGCCTAACCATTAACCAAAAAATTATTTCTCATCCACAAGGAACCCCCGATTTTTTCGGATTTTCCCTGCGCAAGCTAACCGGAGCATCGTGACCGCGTGATCTCTGCGCGCCGCGAAGCCGACGGTGTTCACGATCCTAAATCATACAGGCCGTCTATAATTCAATGAAATCATCAAATTAAGCGCAAATAAGAATTAATCCACCGCTCTCCAACGGCCTCCCGCTCACTCCAAGGGTCTACCTCACTGGAGAAGAATAGCTTTGGCAGGCTGGCAGAAATCGTGTTCTCAGACCTACATATTGGAAGAATAAATAAACGCTTAAAAGTAAAATAAATCATAGAGCAGCAGCGGTGGAGGGCTCGATCGCGTGTGCATCTTTTGGCTTTGGTTTCGGATTGGGTTCCAAAGAAAGAACATAAAATAATAGCTGCCCTCCGAAGCAGGCCACAACGGCAGCATAAATGGATATGCTTGAGCACTATAAGAAAAATGTATCTTTACATGATTTTGTTTTGAAAGCAATCGAATTATTGTATTATGAAACCAAAGTCAATTCACTAGCAGTTCCATTTAAATTTACATACATTTTCAACAGTGCCCACAGCCCTCTCTATCAGATCGATTTGAACCCATAGTAAAGTATATAAATAAGATTTTTATTGTCTCCACCCACCACTCTCGAGCTTCGATGGCCACTCCGGAGAGGGCGAGAGGGGAGACCCCAGAAACCTCGGGGAAAATGAGGACAAATGATCAAATTGAGATAACAGGCCTCTCTCTAGCTCGGTCCCAAACAAGAACGACGACGATCATCGAAGGTTGTAATTTACACATAACCTCAACGACCTATCCTCTTGAGAGTGAGATGCTCGAGCATATCGGACCATATCTGGGCCCCGTTGTTGTATCGATCGCGATGCTTTTGGAGATGGAGAAGTAATTGGTCTGTTGTGGGAGGTTGGAATATGTTTTTTTCTGTTTTGTTTTTGGGGAAACTAGAGGGGATGCACTTCTTACGGAGAGTAAGTTGTCTCACGATTTGGCCCTCCTGGGTGGTCGTGGAAAATTTATGGAGACAATGTTAATGAGAAAATTGTCGTGAAAGACTAGAACAGGGTTAAAAAGATTACGTTGTGATCATAAATAAATAAAGGATATTGATGAAATACTTAAACAATGCTGACTCTTCCGTTAAAATGTAGCAAAATGTTGGCCAAATACAAACTCATCCCCAAATTAATTTCTCATCTTACACTGGAACCCCCCATTGAGTTTGTAGCAGGTCTTCATAACTTCATCGTAGCTCGCAGCATTCGTGGCAAAGTTTGGCCAGCAGGGAACCCAAGTTCTTCTCGAAGGTGACGACGGACTTCCCCCGTTGTCGGTCGATGAATGCAGTTCTCTGTTGGCAACCCTTGACTTCTCTTGCCTTGGTTTGTCCATGGTAATGGTGGCAAACTCACCCGTAGCTAATTTATTATGATCAACTCTAATAACGATAATAATAAATAATTTATATTAATTACTGGATTATAATGTAATAATTATTTTGACTTCACCGAGGGTGGTGGTGCAGGAGGAGCTGCGAGAAGAAGTTTGCAGAGAGAAGACAGAATCTTGTAATTATACGGACCGAAAAGTTAACGATGAGTTCTGCTTCTTGAAGTGGTGGCATATGCTTTTGAGAGACTTGGGGAAACAATCTCTGTACAAAGCAAGGGTTGGCGTTGTGTTGCGCGATTCTTCACGTTGATTGATACAAATTGCGATAAACAACGCGAGAGGAGTGACTGGGGAAAGTGGGTGCTCGTAATATTCAAATTAGCTTTTTATTGTCGACGTAATTTGTAATAATTTAATGAAGGAATGAAGTAAACGCTGTGAGCATGAATTCTTAAGATGAGAGAGAAGTCTTAGTTGATACTTTACAGTTGATAATATTATTTAGGGTAAAATGTTTTTAGAATAACAGATTTTTTTTTTTTAGTTCAAAAATCACATAGAAAATGTAATTTAATGATTTTTTTTATTGGCTAAAATAAAAAGCCAACTCAGGTTCAAACTCAAAATTTTAGCAAAACTTAGCGAAAGAAAAAAAATAGATGCATTAATTGATTTCTTTTTTTTTCTGAATATTTATAAGGACTTAAAAAGTTATAAAATAGCTGTGTGTTATTTTCCAGAAGAATTTATAAAACGTTTTAACTTCTTAATTTGGAAATAATGAATAAAAAACTTTTTTTTTTAAATCCGACATTCTGAACATGGTAGTCTTTCAAAAAAAAAAAAATACTTTTTATTAGCTTGAAGATGCTAAAAATGCTAGAAAAAAATATCCAACTGTTCTAAACATCACAATGGATTCTGTGGACAACTTCCAATTTACCTGACAAAATATTAAAAAAAAAAAACAGTTGAAATCAATAATAAAATCAAATCTGTGCAAAATTTTAAGCTCCATAGATTAAACGAAAGTGTTATTGTCATAATTAATTGTTCTGAATATTAATTTTTTGTTAAATTTAAATGTACTTCATTTTCAATAAAAAATAATTAGTTCAGACAAAAATAATAAATTTAATATAAATACGACAAAGAGGCGGTACCAACTTCAGACTACAAGAGGATTTTTGCGAAATTTTTCGCCAAACTTCCTTCAAAATTATTATTGCCACAAATAGATTAAAATGATTGACCGTACGAATACCTAAAAACAAGTAAAAAAAACTGTTTCAATAAAATTAATAGAATTTCACATAAAATCTTTAAACAGACAGTAAAAAAATGGTATGGTGTTTGAATTTAACTTAATTATCTGGAGTAGTCCTGAGAATTCAAGCACATGTTTGGAATTGGTGGACTTTGTTTTCAGTAACAGTGATTCTATCGCCTTAAGAAACTATTTTTGAATTGTTATATGATGCTTGGCATAAAACTTGTTAGAAATATTGAGTTCAGAAATGATAAAATATGGACTGTGAGCTAAAATTTTCTAGTTCCATTTTGTCATTCTTACAAAAACGAAAAAAAAATTCTATTTAATAATATTATTGGTTCAATTTTCATTTTTTTTTCTTGTATTCTGATCATTGTTTCAAAATTAAATGAGAAGATAATACTTGGTACAAAAAAACTTAAACAATTTGAAAATCATTATTTTTTTATTTTTTCAATGATACAAATTTTTTAAAGCAAAATTTACTCCCTAATTTCTATAAATTTGTTTTTTTTTTTCAATAACACACGATCAAAACTGGATGTGTGACAAAAGGTCGAAAGACATAGTGTCGAATGTACAAAAGGTCGAATGCCAAAAGGTCGAAAGACATAAGGTCGAATGGAAAAAGGTCAAAAGTGGACAAAAGGTCGAATGGACAAAAGGTCGAAAGGACAGATAATCGAATTTGAAAAATTAAACAAATTATTATAAATATAAACTTCAAAAAAAATCTTGAAATAATGTTTGCTTACAAACAAATCTGTTTTTTCTGTAAATTTATCCTTGGTTAATGCATCCCTTTAGTAATGATACTAAAAAAACAGAATTACTTCCAATCAATTTTTTGAGAAGATTTCCATTCTTTCAAACATGAGCAGTTCTTCCAAAATAATTTTGACTTATAAAATATTTTGAAGTTTTTTTAAACTACTGTTTGACGTAATATTTTTGTGATTTTTTTTCCATTCTTTCAAACATGACCAGTTATTTTAAAAAAAAGTTCGACATCTGAAATAATTTGGAAGTTTATTATTTAAACAACCTATTCTTGATTGTCAAAATATTTTTTTGAGTTTTTCCATTCTTTCAAACATGAGCAGTTCTTCCAAAAAAAAGGTCGAATGGACAAATGGTCGATTTTTCACACCAATTTTGAAGGGAGGGCGACATAAACTTTGAAAAATATTTGCAACGGCCTTATTGTTATAATTTCCATGAATTTCGTAAAAAAATATTAATTGTTTTTCATGTTTCAGCAAAATATTGGGGTAATTAAATTAAATTTAATTAATCCATCGATTTTCAGTGACTTTTCTGAAGAAAAAATAAAATCTAAAAAAAATCTTCTTAAAAAAACTGCTTTAATCCTTTTGAAGAAATAATTCGAAATATCCCACATAATGTCGATGCACATACCTTCTTTCATGTGGCCAAATATCAGACTTCACGAATTTTTCATGTTAAGTTTGTTCTATTAAACACACCGTAAACTGTGGTCACATAATTTGAAGTACGTCAATATATTTTGATTAATTAACAATCGATTTTAAAAGTTGTATTAATAAATATTTGAATTTCAGTCAATAATTTCGATTATCCGCTTGATTTGAACGTTTGAGGGGTCGGTCAGCAAAAAAAGCAAAACATGAAAATAAAAAAGAACAAAATCACTTTAAATAAATAAATAAAAAATAAAACGAATCAAGTTTCTGGAAACATTTTCTATGCCATCTCATGAAAAATATTGAGAGTTTTTTTTTTTTTGTATTTTGGTGAAACTACTTTTTATTCATAACTACAATTTTGACATTAAATAATCCAAGCCAATGTCGCAAAATTTCCCTACTCTTTGACGAAAGCAGTCATCTTTTCACGCACCAGCATCATCAACGCCATCATCTCCATCAGGCATCACAAACGCACTTAATTAGTAGCTCGAAAACAGTAGCAACTACAGACAAGGAGGGGTTGGCTGGTTGGTTGGAAGGAAAAATGTGAAAATTAGTCATGCTGGGTTTCGCTGACTGGCACGCGATGAAAATCTCACCCGGCCTAGGCCTGGAAGCAGCAGCAGCAGTAGCGTTCCGTTGCCTTGGAAAAGGGTCGTCCGGGTGTAACTAATTGCAGTCAACGGCCAATATGAAGCCGTTTATCGAGCGTGAAATTTGGCCGATTAAGTGCGTGTGCGCGCACCGGGGTTTATCGATTGGGTGGGTGTTACAGTTTCAGCTTGGAATTGGGCAGAAAGTGATGCTGGAGAGTTGATTGATGCGTTGGATCTGAGGGAATGACAAAAATCTTACTCATTTATAAGAATTCTACTGATTCGTGATAAACTCTTTTTCTTGTGGATTTAGTATTATTCAAATATTCCCACATCAATTTCCGCCCATATTAAACCACAGTTACATAATCGGCGCAAAAAACCAATACCTCACAACTAACACAAAAAGGCTGCCTCCCGTCACGATTTCAATTAAGCTCCATTAGGCCCTCCTCGGGAGAAATTTCGACGGGGCCAGCCAGCCTCCCCGTCGGAATCGAAAGTGAATCTCATCCACCGCGCCTCGAATGGCAATGTTTTGTTGTCGGTGCCAAAAGACGGAGAACGTGCGAAGTGTATGACGGGCAAGCGAAAAACCTAACCTGGACTTGGCAGTTGGTTGTCCTGCCCGAAAAGTACGATGTACTTCCTTGGTTTGGGAGAGGCGATTGCTGGAGAGCTTCAGCTTTTGAAGTTTGGTTAGGGGAGGGTGGACGGAAATTGAATTAATTAAGAATTTAGGAGTATACTTTCAGATATTTGAAATAATAATAAATTTTGCCTTCCGAGAAGAGGTTATAAAATAACTCAAAAAATAAAACGATTTTTTATTATGCTCGACTTTGGGGTTACAGGGTCCTACAAAGTTTTAGAGCAGACAACACCCAAAATTTTTAAATCTTTAATTTGGTCGTCACATTTTTTAAATTGGTTTACTTTTCACTTTTTATATTTTATTTTTTTTTCGTCGTAGAGATTTCTTACAGGTTATGATCCGGGGAACAACTTTGTAGAAGATCGCAAAGCGCCAGGAATTGACCCCGAAAAGAAAAATGTTGAGCAATTTTTTGAGCATGTTTTAAATTTTTGCCGAAAAAGGTAATATCCAAAAAAAACATCTAGTATCTTTTCGGGATCAATTTCTAGCGCTTTGCGATGTTCTACAAAGTTGTTCCTCGAATCAAAACTTATAAAAAACTTGAAAACAGGTAATTTGAAACACTTTTCAAAACAAATGCTGAAAAGTCTTCTTTTCAGCACTAAAATTGCTGCTGAAAAGTTCATCTTTTCAGCACTTGTTTAAAAAAATGATACTTTTCAACATTGTTTTGATTTAAACAGTGGATTGACTAAATAACGTCATGACTCGAAATCCGGACACTCAGTTGCATATCATTTTTTTTTATAGCTGGCAAAAAATCATTTAATAAGTTGGAAATGTATAAATATAAATAGTCTATTTTAAGGAAATGCAAGCAAAATATGTCTTTTCTAACATTTTTTCATCAGAATTCCAAAATTAAAATGACTTGTTGTGCTTTGAATCCCAGGCACTGATGAAACCTGATTCGAAATCCGGACACTTTTGCTTCGAATTCCAGACACTCGTTTTTTCTTATGAACCGCGCAAATTTGGACTGAAATTTTAGTGAATGGCATTCTTTAGGTCTCAAATAAGCTGTTAACATCAAAACAATCGATATTTAGCTTGAAAATGTGCTCGAATTAAAAAAAAAATCAGAATCATAAATTTCTACTTTGCCTTCCCGGTGCTTCAGACGCCTATGAAATATTTCAGTGAAATGTTTCTCATTTTTGGTAAACACATATTTTTATTTTATTTATTTGTTTTGGAATTCGACATTTGACTTACAATTCCATCCAAAAGGTGTTTTTTTCGGAATTGCAAAAAATGTTGAATGTTGCAAAACTTGATCGACGTATTTATCCAACTCGGTGAACCTATACAATATCTTTTTAGCTAATTTCTTGAAAAAGTTGTGATCTTTTCGAAATATTACTTTCAGAGATGGTCAAGCTTGGTTATTACTTGTTCAGGTAAAAAAAGTCACATTTTTAGCAAAATGTCAACTTTTTGTAGAAATAACTCGAAAACGGTGCACGATATCGACATTTTTGTAATGTACGAATTTGATCACATTCTGAAAATAAAGCAAACATATCGTTCACAAGCTCCTTCCACATTTTTCACAAATAATGTTTTTTTTTCGAAAAATTGGCAACATTTTTCTGAATTCTGACCAAAATATGCCATACCTCAAAAGATGCAATTTTTGTCATCTAAAAAATAACAAAAATCACATTTTTAAACATGGTTTTTTTGCACAATCGATTGTGTTGTGTGAACAGTCGAATTCAAAAGAGTATTTTTTAAAGAGTGTAACTATTGTTTTCTGAGAAGTCCTAAGCAGTACCTACAGCATTGCCCAAGACACGAAATCGATCAGAAATCTGATTTTTTACTATTAAATAGCCTTATTGCATGGACAGCTAGACGAAATAATCAAGCAAAGTGGCTTCTTTGGTCATACAATAAGTACACGCAAAATGTCATCCAAATCAAAAATATAAAATTAAATAAAATTATCATTTTTGGGAAAATTCCTTGATATGAATACAAATTTTTAGAGTCATTCTTGTTTCTAAATTTTAGAAAATCCCAGCATAACCACAATTTATTGAAAAACAAAAATCCTCAGATTCATGATAAGGGATCAATTAAAAAAGTTTCACCAAATTTTTGGTACTTTTCTCTCAAAACTCGAAGTTTGAATGCATTTATTGATGGTTATTTCCCCACTTTCAACCAAAACCAAATTAAATTGTCCTTAATTTTGCTCGCGATTTTTGAGCACAGGCATAATTTTTTAACAATTTTTAAAGGTGATGTAAATGTTCAAAAATAAACATGATATGTTTGATTTTCAATACCAAACTTAATAATAAAAAGATAAATGCATGCCATAAAACATGAAAAGTTAAAATTGAACAAGAGAATTGATTTTTTTCCATATTACATTTTTTGCAAACACAAGAAAATATTAACCCTCGAAACAAATAGCTGCAGATTAAAAAAAAAACCAGAACTGTTTAGGCCGTTGCAAATATTTTTTTAAGTTTATGTCCAGAGTCGAAGGCCAAAGTCGTGGGGGAAGGGGGGTGGGGTCAAACATAAAAATATAAAAATTTTAATTACAAGGCATGGTGTGTGTGAAAAAAAGTGATTTAAAATGCATTTTACACCACCTGCAACGGCCTTATTCATGTATGAACTAAGATTTTGGAGGAAAAAAATAATATTTATAAAACTAATTTTTGATTGATTTTTTGAAACTTTTTTTTATGAACTCAAATATATTTTATTTTATTTTTATTTTAGGGCATGTTTTTCTCTAAAAAGTTATAAAAATATAAACTTTTGCTAGAAACTGGATTGCCGACTTCCGATTAGGCTTTTTATTGCTTAGTTATAGTTTTGAGCGCATTTCAGAAGCCATCTGATGTGATTAAAAAAGCTACTCTCAACTATCAATTTTAACTATCAGACGACTTCATTAGCCCTGTTTATTATGTTGTCATCCATAAAAATATATCTTGATTCGGTTTAGCATGACACGATGATATCAATGGTAATAAATATATCTTTTGCTGTCAAACTTTTTTTGAAGCAATGTTTGTTGGCAGCCAAGCAAAAAAAAACATCCTTTGCATGTAAAGATTATATGTATTAAACATAAATCTCAATGAAAACTAGCTATGAAGACAATTTATTCATTATTATTTACCTTTATTTATTTAAATAATTTTGCATGTTATTACTTTGATAGAAGTGGATTTAATTTTTAACCGGGACCGTGGTGTAGGGGTAAGCGTGGTTGCCTCTCATCCAGTCAGCCTGGGTTCGATCCCAGTAGGTCCCGGTGGCATTTTTTGAGACGAATTTTGTCTGATCACCCCTTCCATCGGACGGGGAAGTAAGTATTGGCCCCAGTCTAACCTAGAGGTTAGGTCGTTAGCTCAGTCCAGGTCATCTCCCTGGGTCCTGTCTCGGTGGAGTTGCGCTGGTAGGCAGTTGGACTAACAATCCAAAGGTCGTCGGTTCAAATCCCGGGGTAGATGGAAGCTAAGGTGTAAAAAGAGGTTTGCAATTGCCTCAACAATCAAGCCTTCGAACACCTAGTTCCGAGTAGGAATCCCGCAATCGAGAACGCCAAGGCAATGCTGTAGAGCGAATAATTTGATTTTTATTTTTTCAACAATTGAACGGGTTTTAAGGGATCAATTTTATCAACTGTTGTTTACATTAGAATATAGTTGTTCAAAAAGACCCAAATCTCCCCTAATTCCTTCCCAGTACTACCGGCTTCTGCTGCTGCTGCCACCTCCACCCGATCGTTTGCTGCATGCTGAGCAATGCTTGCGGTTTGCCAAATTACCACCCTGGCAGGGGGTTCGTCCCTCACGGCGCGCGGCTTCTTCTACTAGAGCAAAAGCTCGAGCTCGAGCTCTCCCCCCGCAAAAAGCTCGGCCCCCCCAAAAGAGGGGGCCGGCTCGTTTTCATTTCTCATAAGTTTGGGGCCTTTTGTTTGCGCATTGTGCCACGTTAATTATTTCTCAGTGATGGTGAGTAAGCGCGTTTTCATCCTGCGAGTTCCCAAAGTGAAGGTACTTGGCGTGGTGGCCGCGCCGCGACCGTTCAAGTACATCAACGGACGGCTCATCAATGGATCGACTGCTGATCGCTGCGTACTGTGCGAGAAATTTGAATTCGAACCTTTTACACGCTCGACTTGGGAGATTCAATCAACTTAATTATAAGGAAACCGGCCGTTTGACCGCCCAGGCGCTGGCCAACCCCTTACACGGCAGTGTTGCCAGCGAAGTCGCCCTGCTGGCTGGTTTGGGGTTGTTGCACACGCAGCTGGCGTTACGAGGCCAACCGTTGCGATATTGTGGTGGGCTCGGTGGATAGAAGTGTTGCCAGTCTTGAATGACTAGCAACACTGCTGGTCCCCCCACTTTAAGCAACCCACCACACGCGAACTTCTTTCTCAAGCAGTTGACCTCTGAGACCTCCGAAAAATTTGCTTATTGTGATTGAAGTCGCGTTGCTGGGTGAAGTTAAAGGCCTGTGCAGATATACGACGTCGTTCATAACTTCGAAACTCGGTCCCTTGTCTGGGCCGACCGACGAGAATTGCTGCCAATTTATCTGACCAGTCCACGCAGTGGACCCTTAACATGTATGTTTTGGCCGCACGCGAGAGTTGCGCCGAGTCGCGGGTACGTGGAGCAGCGATCAAAAAAGGTAGCCAATTTGATTAAATTAATAAATACGCCTAATTAAGCTGCCAAACTGGCCGCGACGTGGCCGGGTACCTCCACAACGCGAATGAAATAGTTATCACGTTTGTTGGCAGTTTATTACTTTATTGCCTTGCGAACGATTAGCAGGTCTTAAACCTACACCTGGAGTGAGGCGATTTTTTTGTTTGCTGGTTACTATCTCAAAGAGATTTTTCAATGAGATTTAATTTTTATTTTGGATTTTAATTTTTGGACCTTGAAACGATTCAAAAATTGCTGCTTAAAATCAAATTCTGGTTTTACAGTATTACAATAAAATTGCAAATCAACATAACTATTTTTGAAAAAAAAGTTATTTTCCTGAATTTAAAAAAATCCCCAACGAAAACATAATTTCAAAACAAATCTTGATTCTCGAGCTCATGGCAAATTGTCATTGTTGATCATAACATTGATGTAATTTGAATTCCTCAAAAGTTACTTGTTTCAAATAAATTTATGAACAATGTCAATTCAACCTTCAAGCATGATTGAAAATAAACAATAAACTTCACCGCGCCAATTTGGTTCAAATTGAAAACTTTTCGTCAAAGCCAGTTCGCAGACCTTTTTCCCCCGAAAATGGTTCGATTGTTGATTCTGCCTTTTAATAGTTTAAGTGCCGCGCGAGACGATCCAAGAATCTTCGTGACTTTGCACTAGCATCCCAAAACCAGCATAGAAACTATTGACTGTTAGTTGCCGTCGTGATGGTCCCACGTGGAAAGGGGTTGAGGGAGGAGGCGCTCAACAAAAAAGCATTGGGCAAACTCCGACGAAAAAAAAAAAGAGGGGTTCCACCAAATGTGCCCCCTTTGATTGCGAGACGTCGATCATTAGCTTGATTGACAGATTGATATTTAGAGCATTTGGGCGTGCGCAGAGTTCGCTGGAGCAAGGGCTGTGGTGTTGGTGAGGGTGTGTTTGTGTGTGTGTGGGAACAGGGTGCTGCCTTGTATGGGAATTAGTGCGACTAATTGGTGGGTTTTGTTGCTCGATTTGTTACTGAATCGGCGGAACGCGGCTTGGTTTTGGGCGGTTTCGTCTGTGAGTTGGCGGTTTTTTTGGGCACAACATTGTGGAAGGTCAATGGTGAGCAATTGTCACTATTTAAATAAAATCACAGAATGATGTGACCTCAAACCCTTCAAGAATTTTTCAATCAATCTGAAACATGAATTTCAAAAAAAGAGGATATGATGTTCAGAGATTTTTCAGAGCCATTACATTTTGAAACCTCTTAAAAATATTTGAAAATTACACTGACCTACACAAATTGTTTAAAGTTGTATGGAGTATTAGGGCGGGACGTCACTGTTGCATACAATCCAAGTAGGAGAAGCGAACCGCATCAAATCTCCACTCAAACTTTGGAGATAAACCATATGACCATGTCTAACTATGCTTAAAAAAAAGTGCACGGTTTCTCAAGACTTCAAAGCTCGCGTTTTCCCTCGAGTTGAGCCTGCGCAGAAATTTTGTTGGTTGGTGCTATTTTAGAAATATTTTTGAAGATTTTTCCATTAATTTGTAAAAAAATATTGGTATAATTTTATATTAGCGGTTGTTCAATGTCAACGGAGTACACTTTTGAACTCAACCTTCACCGATTTGGACCAAACTTGGAGGAAACGTTCATCTATCGTTAATTTACAGAAATTCCATGTTTAGTGCCGATCAGACCATCTCTCTATTTTTGGAACCGCCCTCTTATATGTCGATTTTGTAGATTTGTTAAATGAAGCAAAACATTGAAAGATTATCTTGTTTTTAAAATTCGAAAAAATATTTTGACGAAAAGACCAACATTCTTAAACAAAAAGTATCACTGTGGACCGGGCCTGACTAACTGAAAAATTGAGATATGAGAAGGTGACGTTTGAAGACTATTTTTCCTCAAATATTATTTATAAATTGAAAAAAAAATCTTACGAAATATCCATCTTTTTTTATTATTTTCTCCATAAATTGTTAAAAGTGAGTAAGTTGTTAACTATTTCGCGATTTTCATCGTTTTTATTTGGCCAAATTTAGCAGGACGTGCTATATGGTAGACGCCTTTCACTTTTTTTTATTTCTTTTAGTGGACCAAAAGTGACAACATTTGACTCATAGTGCATGAAGGACATGTTTATTTATGTTTACAGTCAATGAAGGACATTTTAATTAAATTATATAAAGTTTCCAATCGAAAAGTTTTACTGAAAATGTTTGTTTATATCAGGGGCGACCAACCTTCTGATAAAAGTTGAAAAAGTGAACATTTTTTGCATAAAATTAGTTTTATTAGGTTCTTTTGAGATAGCTTTCAAAAATGTGTTTATTTGATTTTGTTTTGTTTAAAACTGTGTTTAATTTTTTTTCGATTTCAATTAAATACCCTGATATCATTAACTTAAAAAATCATTGGCTGTTGCAAGTTTTTTAAATTTCCTCTACACAACTATAATTAACAAAAATCAATAAAGCGTGATAAAATTCAATGAAACAAAATTTGGATTCAAATCTTCTTTACAAAAAAAAAAAAAAAACAATTTTCCCGTGCAAAAAAAGAATCAAAATATCTTAAACTTATAAACTTACACAACATTTTAAAACTAGGCGTGTTTTTGAATTGTTGCTAGCAATGCAATTAGCTGATTATACTACCACATAACCGCCAAAACGACGTAAACGCCACGGGGCATAAGATTGAATGAAGTTTTTTTCAAAACCTTTGTTTCCTTATAATATTTGGAAAGTACAAAATAAAGCTTAGGGTTCGTTTTAAGGCTCATTTTATCAAAATGCTATTTTTCCTAGATCGGTAGTACCCCTACCAATGACTTTCACGTATTATAAAGTATGATTTATGTTTTGGTTATTTTTGTAGAGAGCTTTTAAAAAATCTTGTTTAGGTGAGGCAAGTGTACCATATGGATTTTTAGTATGGAAAAAAATACGAATTGCTGCAGCAACATATTTTATTGTGAAAAAAATACATAAATGTTCTTAAAAACTGATAAACAATTGTTTAAAAAATTGCCCATACACGATATAATAATATCATGAAAATTTACTTTTTTTCAACCAAGTATTTTTTTTTTCGTAAAAACGGTCAAATTTTAGCAAAATATTATTTTTTAATCTAAAAATGAAAGAAACGTTTCAAATACATCCTTATCTGATGTATCTAAGTGATAATAGTTCAATTGTTAGTAAATTAGCATGTTTTTTCATGCATTGTTCCTCCACTAGTTGAGTAGAACGTACGAAAAATCAAAAAATTCAAAATCAATTTTTTCATAAAAAAGCAGATTTTTTTAAAAACTTGTTCTATCAAAGTCTCAGTGAAGACCTGGAATAAGATGATTCTAAAAAGTCCGACAGATTTTTTAACGTTTTTAATGGGTTATAACGAGCATTTCCTCAACTTGTTACACTTGCCCCACTTTCCCCTAAATTTGTTTGCTTGAGCCATTTTCCTGTTTAATAATTAATTCTGAAAATTTCAACTTAGAAATAAAATAAATCAAACATTAGGAATGTTTGAACTTGTTACAAAAACATTTTTAAAAAATCTAACGGCAAAATCCAAACAATTTTTTATGTAATATGTGAAAATGTGATCTCAACCTTTTTTTTTTTTAATTTAGACACTCAATCTATATATTGAATATTTTACGAACAGCCTTAAGGGCCGGTCATAGAACTATTTTGAAAAGCCATTGCGGGCCGGATAAAATGGTTTTACGGGCTGAATCCGGCCCGCAAGTTTGACGTTGGGCAGGCCAGGTTTAATTTGTCTTTAAAGTGTACTCAATTGCAAATGCAAACATTTTTTTATTGAAACCATAAATCATATTATTGGAAAAAATATGCAAAAATGGTTTTTGACTGATTGCAAGGACATAGTTTCAGTTTCAACCAAATAAAAATAAAAACATGTAAAACTTTTCGTTTATTTGAAAGCTGCTAACATTGCGTTTTGTTCTTCAAAGAAAATATAGAACATCAGATTGATCTTGGTTTATTTAAACTTAAGCTAGTCATCGATTTATTGATTGAGCTTAAGTAATTCATTTAGGCTGAATGGTGCCTGTTGATTCGTAGCATAAAAAATGATTACTTAAAAAATATCTAAACATTTTACAGCAATCATATTATATAACTGTAATTTGAATCAAAATAGTAGTTTATGCAACAAGTGGCAAAAAGAGGATTTTTTCAGCACGAGTCGTACATTTATCCAACGAGGTTCACCGAGTTGGATTCATTCGAAGAGTGCTGAAAAAATCAAGTTTTGCCACGAGTTCCATACAACATTTTTTGTAATTCCGAAAAACACCCATTGAGTGAAATTTTAAACCAAATTTTCATGTATTTTGTCAATAAATCGTTTAAATAAAAAAAATGTTAAAAAGTGTTACTTTTCGAAACAAGTGCAGAAAAGTTCAACTTTTCAGCACCCATTTCAGTGCTGAAAAGTTAAACTTTTCAGCATTTATTTTGAAAAGAGTTGCTATTCGATTCTGTTTTTTTTTGGTACAGAAAAGCAGGCTATTTCGTCGTTCAAGAATGACAGGAAAAGTAAGTAGTTTCACGACGGAATTGCAAAAAGTATTCTTTCCAGCTTAATATTTTTTAAACAGGGCCAATTTTCAAATTCTCAAAAACTGCAAATGCATTTTTGCAAACAATTTGAAACTAAGCTGATCAAATTCAGTTTGAAATTAATCCTTCACTGGGTTTAAATTCCTTGTGTTTTAACTTAATCCCAGCACTTATCAATTTGGCCGAAAAACTTCAGCGTTTGAATCATCCATAAACTCTTTAAACAATACACTGTCATTGAAACTTGAATCGACACCACGGATCCTTCTCAGCAAAACGCTATGATTTTGTCATTAAAATACACTTTAGCAATGCATGCCTGGCGGGCAATAAAAGCCCAACTTTTAACCGCGCGTGGCAAACCGTTTTAAAAGTACGTGATTCATTCGACAAAAAGGTGCAAATTATCATATTATCCCATTGATTTCGGCTTCACTTTGTGAGTGAACATTACCTGACAGTAAATGTGTGAGTGTGTGTGTGGGCACCAATAATGGAATTGTTATAATCTATAAAATTGAAGCCGACAAGCCAAAGTGTTTTTATGGGTGAGCACTAACAAGATGTGTGTATTTTTTTATGTCGGTGCATTATTGTACACAGTTTTATTTTAACGATTTATCCTGTTTTTTTTGCGGGCTTGTGATTATTGAAAACGATGTGCCAATTAGCTGCGTCACGATTTGCGGTGTGGCGAACAATGAATGAATTTAAAACTCGTTGTCCTACCCCTTTACAGTGACTTGTTTATGCCGCAGATTTGTGATTGTTGGAGGCCAATAAATATGAGCCAAGTTCAGCGTGTAAGACAAATGGGATGTCAAAGAGTCATGATAGTGGGATGGTTATGATTGGTTCTCGGGATTGTAGTTACTTTTTTTTTATTCTATTCGCAGATTTAATATTCCTTTACTAGGTACCTTAGGTACAAAAGGCGCAAAATTCCGTCAAATTCTTTTGAACTCATCCTTAATAACTATTTTCTCTTCATCCACTGTAAAATTGCTCCCTTTTTCACGCTCGACAAATAACCTACCCGTAAAATCACTTCACGACAAACGATTCTTTCTTCAACTCTCATCATGCTCACGAACCATTTCACGCACACACACAAACGCACAAATTACTCTCACTCGCAAACATCAAAGAAAAACTCACGCGTAATAATGTGCACGTTTTTGCCGCCACGTATCTTTTTTTTGTGAGTGACTGCGTAGAATCCTCGTCTGACATCACAGGCTGTGACACCTAACCAGTGCAACTCGCGCGATGCCACACACGTGTGCGTCGCCGTGAAACGGACCGCTGATAATCCCACGGGAGGATCGCTGCCGAACTCAAACTGTCACCCGGTCGTCACACCGAAATGAATGAGCTGTTGGGTCGCGCGTTACCCAAGACGGTGTTGAAGATGGGTTTGAAAATGGTTTGGTGTACACAATGAAAGATGATGGTTTTTATTATGACAAAAAAACGAGATTTTACATTTTTTTAAACTATTGTAAACTTTTAATTTTTTATGTTAATTTCCACAATTTAATCTTAATCAATATTTACACGTTTGTCAATCAACCTTGGCGTTAATAATAGTTATCAAAATAATCGATTCCTGGTTGGAGGCTTAACCAATTTCAGAGAATAGTAAAAACCTCGATGAATAATAAGATATGATAAATAATGATAAAAAAAAAATCTTGAAAAGAAATTTTCAAATTAACTCCTGAATTGTAAAAATAGCTTAAATGTTCAAACAATTTTAGTACTGAGAATTGTTAAATGGATCAATGTTTTGAAAGGATGATTGTTTTTTAAAATTGTGAATGTTTACGCATTAATTGGAAAATGAACTTTGGCAAAGTTTATTTACAGTCGATTGCTATAAAAAAAAATGCCTATTTGATATGAGTTGCATATGAGGTGAGCAATTCTCTGAGATTTCGGTCATTCGATTTTATTTTGTATTTTTTTTTCAATTCATTTCATTTAATGGATTGTTTTGGCAAAAACATCAGTGCAGTAATTATCCTAAGCTGAATTTACTGGTACACGGG
Organism: Culex pipiens pallens; assembly: GCF_016801865.2. Lineage (NCBI taxonomy): Eukaryota > Metazoa > Arthropoda > Insecta > Diptera > Culicidae > Culex > Culex pipiens. The sequence continues at coordinate 159,904,076 of NC_068938.1, forward strand.
AGAACAAATTGAGCAGGGGAAGGAAAAAAGTTACAAAATAACCTTCGAAATTGCTAATAGATAGGGGATAGTTATAGGAAAGGAGGGATTTCTTATTCTAATATCACATCAAGGGGACATTTTGTATTTTTTAATCCGCCTGAAATTTTTTTGGTTGAAAAATTTGTGCGACAAATATTTCGTTTATAGTATTGATAGTATTGATTAATAGTATTGATTCAAAAATTCATAACTCGGGCAAAAATTTTTTGCTCATTCTGAAAATTTCTGAAAAGTTGACATTTGATGTCTCCTAAAACATATCAGAAAAAAGAAATAAAAATAGTTTTTTTTGACAAACTAAGTTTTAGTGACAAAAAGTGAAAGCGAAAATCACCAAAAAAAATTTACGGTATATCATTTTTTTCATTGTAGTCCAACAACCTTGCCGAAGACACCAAATCGATCGAAAAATTCCTTCAAAAGAAACAGATTTTTGAATTTTCATATAACATTTTTGTATGGACAACTGCCAGATTTGTATGGAAAACTATATGAACAAATTAATGATGCAAAATGGCTTCTTTGGGCATACCGAAGGCATCAATAAAGTTTCAGCCAGAATTGCTCAGGTGGAGGATGTTTTAAATACAAAATGTTTTGTAACAAGATATTTTATAGAACCTTAATAGGTCGAATGCGTATTCATTGAAAGGAAAACATTTCATCTTAAAACAAGCTTCATTTATTCATTCATTATATTTACTATTTGAAAATGTTATTAAGTGATAAATGGCCAATTAATGAAATCATTTTATCATAGCACGAACGAAATAAATTTGGTTGAGTTAAAATTATTACTATTCTGTACAAACCATTACTACTGCAAATCCTAAAAAATACTGTCAAACATTATATATTCTAAATTTGAAAGTCCAATCATAATTTCAAAAACATACAAAAAATCTTTTCAACTTCTGAACTTTATAAAATAGAACAAATATTTTTCCAAAGATATCAATTCAATCGATACACTACAATCCATCTAAACACAACATATTGATTTTATACCATTTAGTGATGTAACAATTTTCTATATTTTCTGCATTAAAATTTTGTTGTGTTAGACTGAGCAAAAATTAATAGTTTATTTTGTCAAAGTCTAAGAGCATATGAATTTTGCGAAAATCTGTATCCTAGGAAGGGATGTTCTGATCATTTCGGTGTCTTGGGTAAAGTAGTAGGTTATGATAAGAATATTTCAGAAAATTTAGTCTCACGTTAAAAAAATCCCGATTTTTTATATGAGCAATTCCATCTCAAATCGGGAATTTTTCGGATACTTTTGTAGACGACCCTCTCCGATTTCAATGAAACTTTTTAGACATGTTATCCTAGGCCTATTATGGGAAATTGGACGAGCTTTCCGGTAAAAATATTTGTGAGACTGAAAAATCAAGTCTGTCATATAGAAATCGCCAAAAACAAAAAAAAACTGGTTGTTCAACATTTTTATTTTTAAAACCGCTGTGACTTCACAACGAATGGACATAGGACAATGGTCAATATGGAGACTATTATTTAAAATGTCTAGGGAATCGATTCCCACTATCGGTTTTTAAAAATTTTGACTAGACCACTTTAAAAAAAAACAGTTTTAGTAAATGATTTTTTTTTTCTAGGAGAGACAAACATCCTGCATTTTTCGTGAGTCTTTTTGTCACATTTTAGGCTATTTTCACAAAAAATTTGAACGAAACAAAATCGTGACATTCCCTTAAAATTTAACTTTTAAGCTTTTAAGCCCATCAAATTTCCTAAAAAATTGTCCTTGATCACTTTTTGATTCGATGCAACGGCTTCGACATACAGTAATTTTGGAATTAAAAAATACAAAAATATTTAAAAATCTTACGCCCTTATCAAATGTCATGCTTGAGTACAATTGGCTCCATATACACAAAAATGGCTTATATAGGCCTATGATAACATGTCTAAAAAATTTCGTTGAAATCGGAGAGGGTCGGGTACAAAAGTACCAGAAACATTCCTGATTTGAGCTGGAATTGCTCATATGACTTTTCATCACTGAAAGATTAATTCTCGAATTACGTCTTTCGATTTTTTTTAATTTGTTCTAGGAGTTTTTTTTTCTGTTTTTTTTTTGCAATTTTTAAGTGCTTCATGAAGGAAAAGCAACCCTGCAGAAAATATTTTCGAAAAGCGATGAGAATATTCGAAAAAAATCATTTTTTTATTTTGTTGATCGAACTGCTAAGATTTTTTTAAAAAGGTCATAAAGTTTAAATATTGTGAAAATTTGTTTTCTCAGTGTAATACAAAAGTCGATTTGCGAAAACGTACAGGCACGTTCATAATCATACAGTTTTCGTCAGATTAAAACTACTCTGAAATGAGTGATAGGCAAATATCAAATTTAAGTTATTTTCACTCAAATCTTATCACTCAGTTTTTGATGAATTATTTGATTATAAATTCACTCATATCGGACAGATGCACCATTAAATCTTTTTTGAGTCGGCTTGGTTCTGACGAAATCTCAGTGATTGTGAACGTGCGTGTAGAGAATTACTCTCTCATGTTTTTAAAAAGAATACCTCGTTCTTCTCTTGCATATAAAAGTTTTAAATGCAAATCATGATGACAGATGACAAAATATTGATGATACAACTTGATGATTACGACAAAATATTTAGTTCCGAAAAAAAATCATTGTATGAACGTCTCAGTTTAAGTAATTTATGCTTTTTACCATATTTATAGGACAGTAAGCTTAGTTTTATTACTTCTCTGACGATTCGTCAAAACAACAATGGGTAAAATCATGACCAATTTTGCTAATATTTGACAGATAGCCCAGGGAAAAATATACAACTTGTGGAGCAAGGTTTCGGAATAAAAATCTCTTAAACTGGGCACCGTGATCATCGTTTCATTTTTTTTTTCAATTTCTGTTCCAGCACCTTTATAAAACAACCAGTTTTTTTTACCGTGATTTAGCACAAAATCTCAAGAATGTTTCACTCTTGCTCATCTAATATGTCGCAAGAGGATTTACGCTGCGCAAAAATGCGCGTACAAAACTTTGAAGTGGCCCATTCTTTAAAAACAGAGTCCCCATCACAATGTTGTTCCTTTCGACAAATGCCGTGTGACTTGAGCACGCCTTCAAGACTCAAAATCCCCAAAAATATCGACTGTGACAGATGTGATCGAGTCAGGCGTGACAGGAACACCCAAAACCTTCGTCTTCAAAGCGACTGTCAGTGCAGTTTTTAGTCCGACGAATGTCGTTTGGTTCGGTTGTTCTTAGCTCTGCTAAATCATCACTCTCGCGTGTGCATCGATTAATTCCTGAAACGAGTCTTTTTCTTCTCGGTGGATAATCCGTTGCGTGACGGGAGGAGCATTTTTTGACGGACCAAGAAATCGACCGTGACCAGAGCCGGTACTATTTTACGCTTTTTATTGGAATATTTTACACTTCATTAAAGTCGTGTCTAGGGTTTTGCTTTAACGGGTTTGATCTGCCCAAATCGGTGCCGGCAGTCGCCGTCGTCGTGATCCAATTAACCAGATTAGATTGGGGAACTGCGCTGGCACGCGTTGCGTGTGCTGTGCTGCGACCACGTGGATTCCGTCAACGGGTTGACGACCGATGTCCACCAAAAAAAAGAATGAAGAGTCCGTTGATAACTACCAAAACTGCTGTTGGTGCTGCTATGACGACTAATACGGACCACGGTGGTGGGCTTAATCCACGTGTTACTGGGCTTGGCTGATGGCAGCCAGCAGTCAGACTTTGCGGACGAAATCAACGAACTGTTGATTGTAAACCGGTCCCGAAAATGTCGCTAAGGCGATTAGAAAATTTTTCGGGAATTTTGGGACGTTATTTGGCAGAATGATGATGATGCCATTTATGAGCGACAGTCGACCGGGCCGGGAATGTGATGGTAGCAGAGCTGCCGTATAGGCGATTACCTCAGGGAGGAAGTCATACTTTGAGAAAATAAGAATAATCATATGTTTGAACTATTTGATTGGCTACGTTAGCTGAAAGTTTAAATCAAGAATATACACAACAAACTAAAGACAAACCATGAGTTCACCCCTGGCCCCGATCGAAAGCTCCCAAAATCCCAATTCGGTGGTCGATAAGTGATTCGAAATATTAGCGTGTTTTGTTTTTGACCGTTTTGGGGGGACCCAAAGCCCCTGCGGGAACGACCTGTCTTTGGCCGGAATGACACTCACGCCAAGCGAGAGAGAGAGATGACCGATAATCGCTGTTGATAACGTGATTTAAAATCTGGTTTTACATGCCAACCAATGGTCGTGGAAATAAAATGTTATTATTTCTTATTTTATCACCTTAAGCGGATCAGCAAATTGTTTTCGAATAGCTGTTTTGTTGTTTTTAGCTTTTTTGACTTTGCATTAATCGTGTTTTTTTAGAAGGTTATTCCAACCTGCGTAACTTGGTTCAAAACAGCTTTGTGTATTCCAGCGGCAAATAAAATTACCTTACGTACTACTCAGAACTCGGCCAGCATTAATCTTTCAGCTGTGAGAAATACAGACAGCTTGGGTAATCAACTTTTATGCACAATCACGATTAAGTTGAGCAGCAGTCATAACAAATTTCCTCCCAGAGAAGCATCGGGTTGAGATAGTGCTCTGGCCCAAGAACCACCATCAGCGCACCATCAAGGATATCCGTCCAAAAGGAAAATGTGGCAAGGTGATGAATAACTGCACGGGAAAAGTGAGATGAGGTGCCCTGATAAGTAATGCTTCAGAACTTTGGTTCTGGGAGCACGTAAGGAGGGCAGCTCAGAAGCAGGTTTATAACATTCAACATAAGTAGATTAATTTATAATAAAAATAAATTGCTGCAAATTAGCGACACGAAATCATCGTTGGTGTGGTGGTGTTATGGAGAAATTATTTGACTCACTTACGAAGACGTTAATTGGGATGATGAAAATGTTTAGTTGAAAATAATGCTTCAATTACTCTTAACATTGTTTAAAGTGGTTTTAAAGAAGTCAAGTGGACGATTTTTGATCTTTTCATGCTAAGCGTAGCGTTGCTTTACTTTAAATATGTAGACTTTATAATCAAATTCTAAAAAAAATCATTTTTCGAGTCGAGATTTGTCTGATCACGCCTTCCGTCGGAAGTAAATGTTGACCTCAGCCTAGCCTAGAGGTTAGGTCGTAAGCTCATTCCAGGCGTTGGAGTCGTCTGCCTCGGTAGAGTCGCTGATCGGCAGTTGGACACCCAATCCAAAGGTCGTCAGTTCGAGTCCCGGGGAGGATGGGAACTTAGGTGTTAAAAAATCTCAGTAGAAAAATTTCAACTACTTTTTTTTTATTTTAATTTAGTATTATTGAGTTTTGTTTAGTTTGTTGATTTCGCACTCCTAACAAAATCCTAACAAAAAACTTACTAAGGTTGCCAAGAAAAGACTGACAAGACTGAAATTTTTACCACTAAACACTTCACTATGCCTATCGTCGATAATATTATCGTCTGACGATAACGATAATGGTTATCGTTATCGTCGGGACGATAACGATAATCTATCGTTATCGTTATTTCGATAATTCTATCGGCGATAATCTTATCGCCGATAATGGACGATAACTCATTTTTAAAATCTTTCTAAAATCGATTAATTCAACCATATCATGTTAAATTTTCAATGCTTTCACTAAGAATATATTTTTTGAAAATGAAGTAAGTTTCAAAGCAAAAGTATGTACTCAAAATTATTCACAAAATACCGTGTTTTTCGAAAGTACACACATTTTCATAGTTTGCAATATGCGTATTAAACAAAGCGAAATTTTGAATGCTTTTTCACTTTATTAGACCGATTCTTCGGCTCCTTTTCAAAAAAATCCCAAGTTTTTTTCAGCGTTTTGGCTGTAGTGGTAAAATAAAAGAAGAAACCCCCCAATGTTATTACATATTTGGAAAGATAATTGATTTTCCTACAAAGAAATATCATGCAGAATTAACCATATAGTACCTGTGCTACCCCTGAAATGAAAATGTAGCGTGACGGGACAACATCGTAAAACTGGACTTTTAAAAGGCACACTACAAAAATCGCTACAGTTTTGCCAGTTTAATTTTTAAAAACGTTTGCTCTTCTACACATTATCACAAATTAAAAAACGAATCTCTTGCTCCTTGAACTGAACGAATTGGTTGAAATTTGAGTTTTTGCCAGCCATTTCTTTTCGTGACGGGACAACGAAAGGAGCAGATTTGTGAAAAAACTCCTCTCCCATTCAATGGCTTGCAGACCATATTTGGTCAATATTTTTGGCTTTTGAGGTAAGAAAACGCATTTAAAGCACATTGCAATTATTGAATCATAATAAAAATGAAATCTTTCATATTAAAAATCACATTGAAAATTGAAAAAAGTGACATTTTGGTGCAGCTTCGCTAAGAATCGGTCATTAGAGTTTTTTTTTAGAAAATTTTAAAATTTTCACAAATTGACGTAAATTTAAAAAAAATCAAAATTTCAAAATTTGCAATATGAGTATCAAACGAAGCCAAATTTTGTATGCTTTTTAAATTTATTTGAGGTTTTGGAAAAAACTATATTTTTGACAAATTACAGTATTTTTTTAAATACTAAAATTTTTGAGCGAAATTTTGTATCATTTTTCACTTTATTAGAGTTTTTTTTTTTAAATTCCAATAACCGTATTTTTTCGAGAATACACAAAATTTCATTCAAAATGTAATAAAATGTAAAATTTCGCTTCGTTTGAGACCCATACTGCATATTTTGTAAATTTGAGTATTTTCGAATATTCGCATATTCTGTAAATTTGAGTATTTTCGAAAATATACGGTATTTTGTGAAAAATGTAAAAAAAAATATTTCAAAAAACTTTAATAAAGTGAACAAAATTTTGTTTCGTTTGATACCCATATTGCATTATTTGAAAATTTGAGTATTTTCGAAAAAATAAGGTATTTTGCAAAAAAAAATAGTATTTTTCAAAAAAAAATTAATATAGAGAAAAAAGCATACAAAATGTTGCTTCGTTTGATACCAATATTGCAAATTATGAAAATTTGTGTACTTTCGAAAAAATACGGTAAATTGTGAAAATTAAAAAATAAATCAAAATCAAATTATTCGCTCTACAGCATGGCCTTGGCGTTCTTGATTGCGAGATTCCTACTCGAAGCTAGGTGTCCGAAGGCTTGATTGTTGAGGCAATTGCAAACCTCTTTTTACACCTTAGCTTCCATCCACCCCGGGATTCGAACTGACGACCTTTGGATTGTTAGTCCAACTGCCTACCAGCGACTCCACCGAGACAGGACCCAGGGAGACGACTCCTACACCTGGACTGAGCTAACGACCTAACCTTTTAGGTTAGTCCGGGGCCAACATTTACTTCCCGTCCGACGGAAGGCGTGATCAGACAAATCTCGTCTCGAAAAATGCCACCGGGACCGTCTGGGATCGAACCCAGGCCGACTGGGTGAGAGGCAATCACGCTTACCCCTACACCACGGTCCCTTCCCACCACATTCCGCTTCATTTGATACCCATTTTCCAAATTATGAAAATGTAAATACTTTCGAAAAATACGGTATTTTGTGAACAATTTAGAGTACATATTTAACTTTGAAACTTTAACCTCGTTCGAATCATGAAATTTCCGGCGTTCTCCCAAAACTGCATCAAGAGAGCGAAGCGAAAACGACGCCGATGAAATAGCGAGCAACGAACAAACCGATGCGTAAGACGGAAAAAAATCTCTCACACAACCAGTCCCCTCGCTCAAAAAGCAAGAGAAAGAGCAATCGTGAAATTTTCTCGCCCTTAAGCCCTGTAGAAATGAGTTATTTTGTGTGCGTGAGCTCCAGTGTATATATACAGCAATTTCGTGTGCGTGTCTCTCCGGTTGGAACGATAGTTCCATCGGAGCCAGCGATAGGGTATTTTTCGTCGATGTAATGGGCTTTCGATATTCGCGATAGCAAGCCGACTATCACTCGGCTGCGAAAGAGAAGATAAATTTAGGAGACGAGGAACGCACCGAAATATGCATCAATGATAGTGCGATGGTGATGGTTTACCTACCCTGTTAACAACCTTGCACATTACATTGCTTTGTCTTGATCATATAGTTTTTAAAATTAAAGTACAGAATATTGTCTGTAAATTTAATGTATAAGAATGAAAATCGGATCAGCATTTTAGAGTCAAAACCATAATTTTAAAAATATAATTTTTTTGGTGTGACTTAATCTAAGAAAAGTAATTCTATCAAAAATGAGTAAATTTGTTGGAACTTTTTTTTATTGAACCCAAAAAAACTTGTTTTTAAACATTGGCAAAGTCACATAAAGCAAGACAAACTTCCAAAACCTCAAATTATCTTAAATTTAAAAAGATCTCCTTCACAAATGCTTTTGAAGATCAAAACTTGATTAAAAATTTGATTTTTATATCCAAGCCTGCCTTGAGCCGGGTGTGAGTTGTAGAAGGTTAAAATATTCAATAATCTGTTTCCTGAGAACGAATTTCTGATCGGTTTGGTATCTTCTGAAAATTTTAAGTATTGCTCAGAACTATTCAGAAAAAAAAGATTCACTCTAAACAAAATAAACACTTTTTTAATTTGACTTTACGGAAAAAAATCCATTTTTTTTAATCTTAATTTTTGGGTTCGATCTAGAATCAAGATGACTAAAAATGCATTTTTTGAGCTATGGCACAAGTTGATAAAAATTCATTATGCAATGTTGACAATTTTTCGAGAAGAATTTTGAGAAACGTTGAAAAGTCGAAAAAAATTTGGCTTTATTTTTAGATGAAAAACTAAAATTCATTCTAAAAGTACTGTACTTAAATATTGATATTGTGCACCGTTTACAAGTTATATTTATTATTGATAACGTTTTTTTTATCTGTAACAGCCATGACCAAGGCTGACCATCTCTGAAAATATTATTTTTAACAACGACATTGAATGAGAAACAATCTAGAGTTTTTTTTCTTGAAAAGGATAAACATATGAAACACAATAGGACCTTTTTTTTAGAAAAATTCTAGAGTTTATGAAAGAAAAGCAAACTTGAAAAGTTATGGTTTCTCTTTAAAAATTTAAAAAATTAAGGTATTGTGAATCTCCGTTCTTTTGAATAAAAATATTTAAATTAAATGTTAGAGCTGATTTGAAAATGGTTATTTTTTTCCTGATGATAAAAAGTTAAAAAATATCGACTGAGTTTTTTTATTGTAAAATTTAAAACTATTTAACACACTATTTCAATGATCTTTAAGCACCCACAACGCGGGCATCCAGCACGAAGCAGGCGTGCGTTCGTTCCTCCTCGTCAACCAGGCTGACCTCGAGCACCAGGCTAACCCGCGGGTAGATTCGCAGCACCGGCATCTGCAGGTTGTACGTGACGTCCTCGCGCTCGGAGATTGGACACTGGGAACCGATCAGCCAATCGCAGGCCCGCGCCCGATCCGCCGGCAGTTCAAACGGAGCCGTCACTCCTAGCGCGGTGGCCACGATCCGGGTTTGGAGGGTTGCCGCGTTGAATGCTACGAAGAAGCAGCGTTTGAGGAAGGAATTGTTTAGAAACGGATTCAAATTCTACTCACGAGCAGTAAAGTCCATCTCCATGTTGGCGTCGGACCCGCGAACCAGTTCGCAAGGGGTTGAAGGGCAGTTCTGCACGCGGACCTCCCGTGGGACCGGACGATCGTCGGAACAAGCCCGCGTTTCGACAACGTCTCCTGCGAGGGCCAGGGCTGGAAGGACCAGAGCGATCAATGCGGCGTAACGGAACATTGTAGAGCTGTTGTGATGGCTGAGTTGAGAGAATTGAACTGAGGAATTTGGTTTCGAAATCGTTTTTATATACAACCCCGGTGTCTGTCTTATCACTGCTCATTTTCATGAAAAACAAAGAAAAATATTACAATGACTAGAACTTTGATTGAAAGAAAACTGGGGGGGGGGGGGGGGCGTTGGGGGGGAGTTGGGGGACTAAGGGAAATGTGGCTATTCTGTACATCTTGCCTACCAAAGCTTTAGAATAAAATAAAAGATTAAAAAAGTGATTTTGACCGCTATGAACTGTTACTACGGACTTCTCTCCAAAGCAGATATTTTTTGATGTCATAAATCAGAACGGTATTACTAAGCGCGAACTACAGATTATTTTATCAGATGATTCGATCACGAAACAGGTGTGCAATATTTGACTCAAAACACACCTGTTGCTGTCGAGTTTTTAATCGGCATTTGTCGTGTTTTTATTGATAAATCGAAGAAAGGGTGTACGTTAGCCTGTCCCATTTTGAGGTCATGTCGAGGAATTTCAGGTGCTCACTCATTAAATGATAGATTATGATGTTAGGAACAATGTTTTCTTAGACAAGAAAAAATAATAAAATACTTTCTCGCATCCCTCCCTATCCACTTTTTTGAACAAATTTTCTAAAATCGCTTGGAATCAATACAAAAACTGATTCGATCTGGTGAGTATTATCTTCAAACGATAGGTTTTTGTCCATAGATTAAGATGCACTATCAATATTGGACCAAAACCTAAGTTTTTGGACTCTCCCAGGCGGATTTATGTCGAAAAAATCGCATTTTTTCGAAACTTTTTTCAGAAATGCTCATTTAATTTAGGGTAGCCTATTTTTCCCAGTAAAACCAATACATGCAGCTTGTAGGAAATTTCATGGCGAACATTTTTCCCTCTGAGAAAATGCAATTTCGACACTCCAGAGCCGAGATATTTGAGTTTTAGTGAGAAAAAAAGTGCCAATTTTCAAAATTTCTCAGAATTCAGAAGCAAGGCCTACTAATTACACGATGTTGCAAGCATGTGTCGCAAAGGTCAGGGTATGCTTTCTTATGGAAATTTTGGCCGCTGAATCCGAATCTAAAATCAAATTTTGTGTATACAGTGATGTTTTTTAGCTACACCCTTTTGGAATGTTATTTGCGTGTTTAAATCGCTGCAATTCAAATAGCTTGCAAGTTCGGTCATACTTTTCTCGGTTTTCGTTCCACTTTGATTGATATTTTACTCACAGATCTGTTAAATGTTTTTTACGTTTTGATTATCTTAAGCAATTCGAAAAATCGCATATTGTTATTTGGTGGGGGCTTAGGGACTATCCATAAACCACGTGGACACTTTTTTTTTAAATCGCAGACTTCTCCCCTCCAATTTCCATACAAAACAAATCTTTTTGATATGGAGCTTGGCAAATCGCTGAACTCCTCCCCCGCCTCCCCCTCTCCCCTATCAAAGTATCAACATGGTTTATGAATGATCCCTTACTAGAGGATTGATTAATAAATAGAGAAAACTAAAAATTCTGAAGCATTTTTGATGGTTGTTACATATATTGTTTATGAAAAATGTTCGGAAATGTCTTCTAGAACTTATTTTAATGCAATTTTCCCAACTAATTTATCCAAATGCAGCCACTTTTCCTAAAATTTTCTCTGGTATTCTTTTTTTTATAAATCCATATATCAAAATATGCGATTTCCGAATTGCTAAACACATTGTTAAAACATAATCAGAACGTAAAAAACATTACACATAAAGAGTTCTGTGAGTAAAATAACAATCAAAGTGGTACGAAAACCGAGAAAAGTATGACCGAACTTGCAAGCTATTTGAATTGCAGCGATTTAAACACGCAAATAACATTCCAAAAGGGTGTAGCTAAAAAACATCACTGTTTACAAGAAATTTGATTTCAGATTCGGAGACAGCGGCCAAAATTACTATAAGAAAGCATACCCTGTCCTTTGCGACACATGCTTGCAACATCGTGTAATTAGTAGGCCTTGCTTCTGAATTCTGCGAAATTTTGAAAATTGGCACTTTTTTTCTCACTAAAATTCAAATATCTCGGCTCTGGATCTTAATCCTGCATTTTTCATGAGTCTTTTTGTAACATCTTATGCTATTTTCACAAAAAAATTGAACGAAAAAAAATCGTGGGCTCACCTTCAAATTTGACTTTTAAAAAATCAAAAATTCTCATAAAATTAGAGTGTTTTTTCTTTCAGTGTCTTTTTTTCGGAAAGCCTGTCAAATTTCCTACAAGTAAGTCTTTGACCACTTTTTGATGCGATGAAACGGTTTTGAATTACAGCAATATTTTAATTACGAAATACCAAAATATTAAAAAAAAAACTTACGCTCTTCTCAAATGTCATTATCGAGTGTAACTGGCTCCATATACACAAAAATGGCTTACATATGCCTAAGAATGTCTACAAAGTTTCATTGAAATCGGAGAGGGTCGGGTACAACCGATTCCCTATTTGACATGGAATTGCTCAAGATGTTTTTGAAATCGTTTTGAAATCTAGTTTGAGAACTCTATGGAGTATCATAAATCCGTTGTTTTTTTTTTTTTTGCTTTTTTAAATTACAACAAGAATTGTCTTTTAATGTTGTAATTATTTAAAACTAAGTTGGTAATGTAATTTGAACGGCTTCAGTCAAAGTCTCAATATCAATCAGTCAGAAGTGCATACCAAAATGTGAGCTATCCGACATCTCAAATCGTAAGATCAACAAACAAACCCATCAAATGATTCAATTCATCAAGAAATCACACCAATCCATTAAGCCAATGTCCGTCAGAACCATCCAACACGCTCATTAGCGAATTAAGCTTCACCGCTGTCAACTACCGGCTCTTGTTAGTGGGAATTGCCGAAAAAACAGCGCATCATTGCATCACTCAATCGTCCAGAAATGCAACTGAGTTTATTGCCAACGATTAACGCCTCTCGGCAACGGTGGTTCGTCGGTGACTTTGGTGACCCTTAATTGTTGGCCGACACCTAATTTGACGCCGCGTCGTCTTCTCAGCTAACCCCGGGACGACCTTGCCCATTGGCTGAGGCGGAGTCAGTGGGATCGACTAAATGAGGATTTTCAAGTGTTCATAATGCATCCATTAAAATACCGGAGCGATTAAGAGTAATTCTCTGCGAAAAAAGAAACAAAAGTACAATTTTCAACAATTCAAACGTTTTATGATAAAACTAAACTAATTTCTTGAGAACTGATGTCAGGAATCCACTGTAGATGGCCACTTTTCCGCTTTCTTTGCCGTGTCGCCGCAAGGGCCATTAAAATAAATTTGCACAACTCAACAACGGTCTCTGCACGCAGTCTGACGAACTCCAACTCCAACGCTGTCTCAACTTCTCTTAAGTCTCTGAGCTGACGACTCTCCGAATGCGACTTTGAGTAAGAATGATTGCGGCGTGAACAAGTTTAATGTCTTCAATTAAAACGAGATTTATGAACATGACAATGGTTTTAAGTTATTCAGCGTCGGTTTTTTTGTTCGCGGCGGGGTTTGTCCTTTTTTCATGCCCAAGACCCCCGGCCGGGTTCCGAAGAGTGTACTTTGTAAGGTCGAGACTTCCTGGAAAGGAATCCTCCCGCACGCGCTCCATCAGGTAATGCGATGCAATCACGCCAAAGTGAGGCTCATCAACTTTGGTGCCATCAACAGATGGCCCCGGCTTGATTTGCATAAATGGGGGGAATCATTTGGCTGAACAGGTAGACCGTTTCTTGTGAGTGATGCATTTGGCGGGAGGGAGGATTAATTGGTTGTTTGCTGTGAGGTATTGGGACTAATTCTATTGAATAAATAACTTCTTTTTAGTATGTTTTAAACGCTATTTTATTTCCATTTTTTTTTGTATTTGTTTAGCTTTAAAGCAGATAAATCTACAACTTTAGCATTCTTACCGTGTAAGGATTTTTTCAAGTCAAGATTTTGGCAAAACTTCGTTTGCCGGTTCATCGATGCTGCTCGCTTGATTGTTTAATTGAATTAAAGCCAAGAATGCAGCAGCACATTTCCATACAAAAATAACATCACTATCGCTCCAGCAAGCCCCATCTTCTTTGGGGGTGCGAGGGGGGGAGTAACAATGCCACCAGATCAATCATGACTCATCACCCACCACCCCCATTAGTACGTGCAAAGAGAGACGGGGGAGGACAAGGAAAAATGTTTTCTCGCCCGCTGATGATTTTCCACTTGAACCTGCTTCCGAGAGACTGATCTTCATCTGGCTGAGGGCGGAAATTGAAGTTGGAGTGGGAGAAGAGCTATAAATCATGCGGTCATATAAAAGATGAGTGGGCTACCGATGGTCACTGGGAATCCCCCCCACACACTCTTCTGACCCTCTCCGGTGGTCTCTAGCACACAATCCCATCCACTTTCCGGAAGGATGTTTGAGCAGGGATTGATAAATTAGCCATCAACCCATCGAAGAGCATCAGCCATCATCGCGGTGGCCATCTTTGCTTTGTTTGGTCACTTTGGTCTGCGGTCGTTTCTGCTCGATTTGATGGAGAACTCTCGATGAACTCTTGACACTTTGGTTCTTTTTTTTTTCCTGTGAGCCCCAACCCAAAGTGGACCGGAAAGGGATATTCCCGACGTACGGTCCTTGAGAGATATCAGAGACTGCCACGTGGAGAAAGCTTCTTGAGTGGTTTCCTCGAGTGTTGCTTGCTATCTTGTTCGATGAGTTTCCTTTTTTCAGCTCGTCGAGCTGAACTTGACCACAATCACCCACGCGTGGGTCCTCCAAAAGCTTCTTCTTTGAGGACAGCAAAGTTTTTTCTTGTTGGTTCTTGACCAAAAAAGATTGCGGATATATTGGTCCCTACTTAACGAACCATATCAATTTCGGTCAGATCAAACCATTTTTTAGAAAAGTTGAAAAGTTTCTATTAATCTCAAGAAAAAAGGATGGTGTAACTGGGTAGACCCTCGTCATTCCGGCTGTTGGCCAACTTAGTGATTGACCACTACAAACTACTTGAATGTCACGTGGCCAAGTGGTAAACAAGTTAAACGTGATCGGGGAAATCAAAAGAAGAATCGTAGAGCTTTGTTAAAGGTTTAGAATTGGAAATTAATTATTGATTTGTATATAAAAAAAACAATTAAATTTAATAAAAAAGAAAACAATTCAAATATTATACCATTTGAGCCTTAACAATTTTAAAAATTCTCAATTCGTATGAAATTGATTGCCCGACAAATTACCTTCAATTCGCACATATTTCTCACCCATCACGATCTGCTTCGCACAAGTCTCTTAATCAACGTCGTCCAATTCGGACAATTTGGACCAGCGGAAAATGGCCAATACACGTTTCGCATAACTGTCGTCCCCAAATGATTTGCCGTTCGTCCGAAAAAAAAATAAAAAATAAAAAACCGCGCCATTTCCACCTGTAAAAATTCGACGAGCTGTCGGCCAATTTGCTTCTGATTACCTTTTTCTCACGCCGCGGCGCATTTCTGCGAGATCTGACACAACATTTTTTGCTGCTGTTTGTTGTTGTTGCTCAGATGGACGTCCAACATTTTTGCATACTTGCTCTTCATCAAGCGATGCATGGTTGGGTAAGGTAAGTGGAGAGATATTGGATCTTTTTTATCTGAACAAATTTTAGTTGAAGATGGAATCAATCACAACTTGAGACAGGGTGGCCAGATTTCAAAAGTTAAGACTTGTTTGAAAAAGAAAAATTCAAAAATGATGGATACAAATAAGAAGGATCAGGCTTCGAAAAAGTACATTAATCACTTAAGTGATCATTACCCGAGACAGAGTTGCCAGATATTCAAACTTTTAGACACGTTTGCAAGGTCTTTCGATAACCAATCCAACGATAGGTTGGATGATTGATCTGGACATAGATTTTATGCAAAAAAGTGAAATTCGGCTTCAAAGAGTATTTGGGTATCTTGAGACAGGGTTGCCAGATCTTTTTTTTTGTATTGTCAGATATGTCTTTCAAGTACCTTTCCAGCAAAAAAATTTAAAATAAAAAGCTTTTTTCGGAAAGAACAGAAACTTTTACAAATGTTTTGGTTTTTTTCCATTTTGACGACACTTTACAAGCCTATTTTTATCAGTTTTTAATCTTTGCAAAACTGTGGCTCAGCAACTAGGTAATTGTCCGATTTTGTAAGTCCAACATCTAACATCATTGATAATTTAAAAATATTCATATTTTAAACCATAGATGAGGCTTGAATGGTTGTAACTTGAAAATAATTCTTGAAAATAAAGTAAAGTGACTTTCAATGGCAAGTTTGTTTGAACATAAAAACTGAAGTAAAAATAGACGAGGCAGGAATACTTTTTTTTTCGTTAACAATTTTTTCAAGAAATCCTAGTCAACAATTTTGTCCACCCAATCCAATCCAATTTTGTGACCTATATTGGATTGACATTATTAGAAAAAAAATAAAGGGTACTTAATCTATAATAATAGTCTATGATTAACTTAAAAAAATATGTATCGATATTAAACTTTGTTTATGCTTCGACTTGTCGATCTTTCGAGCGAGAACGAGACGGGACTTTGAATTTGATGTTCAGTATATGATTCTGCATAAAACCAAAAAAATAAAAGGAAAAACATTTTGGGCCCAAGCAGTTTATGGCGCTTGTTTTCAAATGTTTTTTTTTTGTTTGAAACTGAATTCTTTTAATTTAATAGTGTTATCTGTAATTAGAAAAAACTTTACATACTTTAAAAATTTTAAGTACTTTAAATACCTTAAATACTTTAAATACTTCAATTACTTTAAATACTTTTAATACTTTAGTTATAACAAACACTTTTTTTACTTTCAATATTTCAGATACATCAAAAACTTGAAATAGTTCAGGTTCTTTTAATTGTTTGCTTGAGAAATTTTGATTTTGGAGAATTATTATTATTTCAATATATTTTTAAATAAAAAAAGTTTTATTCTGGCATTTATGTGGATTGATCATCAGAATCTTGTCGAAACAAGTCAAGTGTTGAGCAGCTTCACTCGAGAACAAAAGAAAGAGGAAAATTCAGTCTTTGAAGCTCTGAAGAATGCTTCGGAGTTTCAATATCAGATGGCGCAGTTGAGCACGAGAAACTTTACTGTCAGTTTAAGCTCATTTGTCCAAGGAAGTATCAGAATTTCCAAATTGAGCCAGCAAATTTAGGAATTGGGTGACTTCTCTGGCAGAAGTTGGCAAAATCCTAAAATTTAGGAATTTGATTACTTCTTTTTATTTTCAGTGTAGGAAAAGGGAAGCTTAACGCATGACTAGCGTAACTGGAAGAGTAACAGAAAAAAGATAGCAAAATATCATACATAACATGACATAAGATATTTGAATAAATATACATCATACATTATCCTACGAAATACATTATGGAAAATGTGAAAGAATTTGAAGAAAACTTTTTTTTAATAGAACATACATTTAGATTATGGGATTGAGAGGGATAGCTAAGAGAGAGTATTCTGTAGCGATTGATGTAGAAGTGACAAACGGCAGTGTGATGTGTGGTCGCTAGTGAATGAGTCTTTTTGGAGCAATCAGGAACCTTGCCAGGCAGGATAAAAAATATCTAAACATTGGTAAAACATTCAAGCAATTAACCCTGAGAAAATGTTTAAAGTTTTATTTTACTGAAAGAATTAAACAAGAAAACATGTTCCAGGAATCAGTACAACTACCCTAATTGGATGTGCGAAATGCCACGTTCTAGCATGCGAATATAAAATTGCCGTTGTCATTTTGCATTTCTGTTTACCGAAAGAAAGTAGCAAATTAACCTGCTCTGATTGCATTTTTTGACAAGGAATTTCATGTGAATTTTACTATGCACGGAGGCAAATCGCGCCGCAGATTTGGATTAAAAAATATATAAAATGAGTGAATTATAATGGAAAACAAAGTATTTTATAAGGTTTTTTAAATCTATTTGTTTTACCCTGAACGATAATTTTTCAACGTGCCGTCTCAAAATTAACATTCAACTACACTCAAAGTAGAAAAAAATTTGAGAGGATGTGACGGTTGCCGCCGTCAAAGTTTGCCCATATTTAAAATGCTTTAAATTTAACGCTCATTTCTGACAGATAGTGCGCGCACCGCCACTGACCAACCAATTCAGCGCCGCACTCAGGCTTGAACCCAGGACCATTGCAACGTCCGTTCGCGCCCTGAGTTTGGCTGCCATCGTTTCTCAACCTCAAAAAGGAGGGAAGCCGAATGGTTTAAAAACTCGTCCAACATTCGGCATTACGGTCGGGCATCAAATGAAACTTGTGAATGTGTGTGCGAACGTCATCGCTTGAAGCCCCACCGAACGTAAACACGTTTATTTGTATTTAAATTTAAATATTCATAAAAAATGCAAATAGCCGTAAACATGTATATTAATAAAGTGAAAAAAAATACAACAAGACGCAAGTATAAACATCACCGCGAACTGTTTAACATAATAATTGGCAATGATTTGGCAAATTATCGGTCCGCTCCATATCTTTCACCTCCCTCTCACTCCTTTTCACTCTCTCAACCAATAACCAGACGATATTGCTCTCTTTTTATCTTTTTCGAAAGGGAGTCCCCCCCTCCCCTCTCCATCAACCGTTTAACTTTGGCGCGATTTGGCTGGGCGTTGTCAGATTGGATGAAAAGGAAACGGCTCTGGGGTCTTTTTTTTGCTTTTCTCAAAAATCGGGTCAATTTTTATGGCACTCAAAGAGTAAATTTTTGTCGCAGATGGTGCCGCCGACCATTTAATGGGAGGGGACTGTGCGCGTAAACAGTTCCGTTTGTCACAGGTACTTGGCGTGGTCTGAATTCCACGGGAATTTTATGGTGGCTTTTAGGACTGCGGTCACTTGAAGTTAAATTAAATTGTAATTTTCATTAAAAGCTACGATTTTTAATTGTTTCATGTCTGCTCTGCACTTATAACGTACAAGATGATATGCAATGAATTTTGAAGAAATTTTTCCTTTCGTAATCAATATTATTTTATTCACAAAAACAAAATGATCTAAAGTAATATTTGTTTTAAATTGATTTTCAAATTTCGAAGAAAAATAATTTTTATTTTTGAAAGCCAAAACAAAACTTGTCGTGAATCATATCAATAATTTTAATGATAATATTAAAAATTCGTTTTTTGCTCATTCAACTTTCTCTGAAAAAAGTAAGAAAAATTGTGTTTTTCAAGGTTTTTAATCAATACAATAATCGTCGATAATATTGTCGTCTGACGATAACTATAATGGTTATCGTTATCGTCGGGACGAAATTTTTATAATTTTCAATATGGGTATCAATCGGAGCGAAGTTTTGTATGCTTTTTCATTTCACGTTATTAGATTTGTTTTTGTTAAAAACTAGAATTTTCACAGAATACCGTATTTTTTCGAAAATACTCAAATTTTCAAAATTAACAATATGGATATTAAACGAAGCGAAATTTGGTTTGCTTTTTCACATGAGCTATTCTCTACGAAATCGGTATTTTTTTAGAATTTTAATTTTTGTATTTTTTAATCCGACTGAAACTTTTTTGGTGCCTTCGATATGCCCAAAGAAGCCATTTTGCATCATTAGTTTGTCCATATAATTTTCCATACAAATTTGGCAGCTGTCCATACAAAAACGATGTATGAAAATTCAAAAATCTGTATATTTTGCAGGAATTTTTTGATCGATTTGGTGTCTTCGGCAAAGTTAAAGGTCAATATCTCAGCAACTAATGGTCCGATTTACAATGTTAAAATATGAAACATTCGTGAAATTTTCCGATCTTTTCGAAAACAATGTTTTCACAAAATTTTAAATCAAGACTAACATTTCAACAGAGCCAAGTATTCAATATTACGCCCTTTTAAAATGCTAGTTTTGGTTTTAAAATCAGAAAATTTCACGAATGTTTCATATTTTACCATTGTTAATCGGACCACTAGTTGCTGAGATATCGACATTACAAAATGGGTTGGGTTGTTTGGGTGAGACTTGGAAAACATCAATTTTCATGTTTTTAAACCTTTGCATGGCAATATCTCAGCAACTGAGGGTCGTATCAACAAAGTTCAAAAAAGCAAAATATAGAGAATTTTCTCAGCTTTTCAAAAATATTTTTTTCTAAGGTTGCAAACATGTGCACTAATTTAAATAAATGAAAAACTACGACTATTTCCAAAAAAGTTACCTAAAAATGGCTATAAGTTGAAAACGATGCAGTTTATAAAAATTTTAATAAAGTTTTTTTTTATTGCAAATTTGATTTTACATCAAAAACTGAAGTTGAAAAAATTTTGCGACCAATATTTCGATTTTTTGGAAACATTAGTATTGATTAAAAATTCATAACTCGGTCAAAGATTTTTTGCACAACCTTGAAATTTCTGAAAAGTTGGCATTTGATTTCCTCTAAAACATATCAAAAAATGAATAAAATTAAAAATACTTTTTTTTTGCAAATCAAGTTTTAGTGACAAAAAGTTAAATTAAAAATCACCAAGAAATTTTTTACCGTGTATCATGTAAGTGTAAGTGTAGTCCGTATCCATACCTACAACTTTGCCGAAGACACCAAATCGATCAAAAAATTCCTTCAAAAGATACAGATTTTTTGATTTTCATACATCGTTTTTGTATGGACAGCTGCTAAATTTATATGGAAAATTATATGGACAAACTAATGATGCAAAATGGCTTCTTAGGGCAAATCCATGGTACCAAAAAATTTCAGTCGGATTAAAAAATACAAAAAATAATCCAATGTCTGAAATCTTAGAGAACTACTCAATTTTTTTTTGAAAATCTAAAATTTTCACAAAATATCCTATTTTTTCGAAAGTACCAACATTTTCATATTTTACAAAATAGGTATCAAACGGAGCGAATTAATTTTTTTTTAGATTAAAAAAAAACCTAGTGAAAGCATTGAAAATTTAACATGATTGAATCAAGTCGATTCTAGAAGATTTTAAAAATGAGTTATCGTCCGTTATCGACAATAAAATTATTGCTGATAGAGTTATCGAACTAACGATAACGATAGATTATCGTTACCTTCTCGACGATAATTATAGAACTATCGTTATCGTTATCCAGTCTCAACATTTTTATCGTTAATAACTTTGATATTTTTAAGAGTGCAACTTTTTCTTCCTGAATTGTCCTAATCACCACCTAAAATTTTGCTGAAAGCATCGTTTTTATCAAAAAAATCTTCCTCAAGTTTTAAATTTTCGAATGTATCTACCATTTTGTACGGGTACTTGTTTGAACGAACCAATGATGCATGATGCCTTATTAACGTTTTTCGAAATTTCAGAACGTTGCGTCTAATTTTCCAATGACACGTTTCAATATCGTGTTTTTTTTTTTAATTTTCCAAAACTTCGAGAGCTGTATTTTAGAACTGTTTGTTGATGTAAACAATTATAATCGAATTTTTTACTGATCTTTTTCAAAAATCCCTGTTTTTATAGCTTGAAATGTTTTCAAATTTAACAGAAGATTTTTCTAAAAATACATAATTTAGAAAATCTTTGAGCTAATCTTATGTTTTCATGTCCTGATATGAACATGTTATCTTCAGCTTGACAGTGTGTTTATCGCCAACCATCATGATTGCAGTCCACTCAGTCACGCTTGCGTTGATATCCATCATCACTTTAACCAGTAGGGGAGGTATTTTTCTCCAAACAGAGGTATTGACAAAAGGCTTATTTGCAGTGGATACTGTCTCTCAAATTTAACTTTTTACTTTTAGAGGCTGTTATGTTAAACTAAAAGTTTAGTTGAATAAACGAAAACATGTGTAAAAAGTTCCCTTCTTTATTGGAACTGAACTTGACATGCTCGACTCAATCTCTTATATTTTTCTGAATAAATCTGGTGTGCTAAGAGATTTTCCGAACTTCAATTTTCAACTTCCCATCCCAGATTGACCACCAGTTTTGGGCTGGACCAACACCCAAGTCACCATTAATTTGATCCATTTCTTCCATCCTCAAACGAAGTCGTCGTCCCTTATTTACTCGCTCTGATTGCTGCAATTCATAAGGGTAAAATTGTATCATCTCTTGATGGAAAACTTTGCCTTTTGAAGTTGATGATACCCTTTGCAGAGGGGGAGGATTATCGCTCGGGCAACGCCCAAACGATAGTGTCACTCGGGGAAGATCGATGGATGTTCCGAAAAATGAGATCCCTTGAATCTGTGAGATAGTTGTTTGCTCTTGGACTGTAGCATAATTGATGGTAATGCGTTCGCAAACAGAAGTGCAACTTTTGCGCTGAAGGGAGTGAATCCCCTCTTTCGGTAGGGTGTTAATTAAATGCATCGGATCGGGCGCTGGTCGATGTTTGCAGAGGAGTTAAGTGTAATCACAGAAACCAAGGATTATCGGTTCTAGGAGTGCACGGGTGAAAGGATTTGCACAAGTTGGTCGTTGATTAAATGGAGTTGTTTGAATTTTGAGTCGATTTAAATTGCTTAAGTTTTGAACTGATTTGTACTATAAATCATCATTGACAGAATCCGAAAAAAATGTTGAGATTTCAAACCCGTCTACATGTCACCAACCTGGCCACCCAAAGTCAAGCTCCCTTTCAAGACATAAACAGAAAAAAAGTTTCATCACCCGCGCCTAAGGATATTTTCCGAAAATGAAAGCATAAATAACACATGACGTCCCGGCTACCGGCGGCGTCTCAAAACCGTGTGTAGAAGCATAAATTTTAAATGATTTATGATTATGCGAGGCAAACTATTTTCCACATTCTTGGCCCATTATGCTTCGGTGGTGCCTCCACCAAGATTGCCGTTTCCGGTTCCCTTTCTTGTGTGCTACAACATTCTGCACACGTGGTAAGGAGGAACAAAAAAAAAACAGCCAGGAAAAACACTTTTTAGGCCATTCCTTATCTCTAGTGCGCTGCTTTCCATTCACAACTTGTCCCCTAGAGAGGGTGAGCTTTGGTGGTACACAGAAAAAAAAATCTGCACCATGAAAAGTAATTTTATGATCGATTTGGTGAATTAAAAATATTATTGGTATTGATTTGGACTATACATTTATTTATAAAAAAAAACTTAATTATTTTATTATAAAATAAGATTCACTGGACAAAAAAGCCATATTATGTGTTGTGATATAGGCTTAGTGATTTCAAAACGTAAAAATATAAAATAACCATTAAAAATTTATACTAAAATTAAAAAAAAATCATCTGTATTTTCTATTATTTTTCAATCAGTTTTGGTATTGTTTGTAACTAAAAATATTCGATATAAAAAGCTTAATAAAACAAGATTCAATGTTATTTGGAACCTGACAATATTGAATATTAATTATTAATTTTTCTTCGACATTTTACCAATTTAAATGTTTCGATGCCTCTGTGCTCTCTTGTTCTTAGCTTGCTGGTTTTCCTATCTAGTTAGCATAAGAGAGCACAGAGGCATCAGTTTATTAAAGTTTTCATATCTTCCATAAAAAAGCATTGAAAAATTAAAAAGCTGAAATATAATTGCTAATTGAACCCTCAAAATTTCAAAACAGGATTTAAATTCTAAATTTTGTTTTCCACGGGAATGGTTCCAAACAAAATCATCAAATATCGTTAAAAATTGTACGTGTCTGAATGAATGAATTATGAAACTACGGTTAATTTTGAACAAACCAATTTTAAATGTTTAAAGCCAATAACTGCTATCATCCTATCCTATCCCATCTTTTTTTTTTCTTTTAACTTGAATGACTTATTCTTGGGTACTTCATTTAGGTATTCATAGTATTCATTTCTTAGTAAATGTTTTAATAATTCTGTTTTAAGATATGTTTTCCTTTTCAAATAAAAACTTATAAGATTTACATTTAAAATGAAATAATAATTATGTATTGTAATTTTTAAGCTGTAATTTGAAAAATTTATAATTTCATGAGATTTTGCGAAAATTTTCATATTTCACGAATTTTAAGCTGTCCTCAAATAATCAGTATTAATAAAATACCTTATTTTAATATAAAGTGTTGAAGGAAACATCATGTTTCAAAGAATTTTCATTTAAATTTCTGCAGAAATTTTGCTTTAAAATTGCTTCTCTGAACAAACAGAATAATTTAAGGCAGATTTTACCACCTCATATTTCTTTATTAATTATCAGGTCTTGCCAAGGGTCTTACTCACTTTCTTCAAGTATTTTGTTAGTACCTTGAAGAAATTATATTTTTTTATTTTCTTGGCAAAAATTAATCTATATAAACAAAGGAAAAACACATTTTTGAAAAAAAAATCTGTCATCTTTCAAGTAAAATTTGTGAAACGATAAAAAAAATTCTGAATTTTTAAATCAACACTTGAGTTCAAATCGTGACAAAATTAATTTATTTTTTGTATCGAAAAATATATTTATTCACTTTTTTGTACATACACTTAAAAAAATCCGATGGTAAAATCGCATGTTTTACATGCACAGCAAAAAATCCGATGGTAAAATCGCATTCAAAAACATGCACATCACCTTCGTCAAAAAAGACACTTAGTGTTACACGCTGCATGTAAAATTTGTGTAAACACAAAAAAAAAAAGTTGCAACCGACAGGACTCAAACCCAGCACCAACAGTTAGGACTGGCGCCTTAGCCCGCTCGGCCATCAGACCGATGAAAAATGGTAAGGATAAACGTATATGTGAGCTTGACATTTCGGTCAAGAAGGTTTCCCATACTGATGGGCTACATATTTCAGGGTGTAATATTACACAGAAATTCATAAAATAATGCAAAATTTATTTTACACCCAGGCCTTTTACACGCAGCTAGATTACTACTTTATTTGCTGTGTGCACATCACCTTTGTCAAATAAGACACTAAATATTACACACTGCATGTACAATTTTTTGTAAGCACAAAAAAAGTTTCAACTGATGGGATTCAAACCCAGCATCAACAGTAAGGACTGACGCCTTAGCTTGCTCGGCCATAGGACCGATAAAGAATGGAAAGGATAAACGCATATATGAGCTTGTAATTTCAGTCAATTAGGTTTCCCATACTGATGGGCTACATATTTCAAGGTGTAATATTGCAAAGAATGCAGGAAATAAATTAAATTTTCTTTTAAACCCAGGCCTTTTACACGAAGCTGGATTACTATTTTTTTTTTCTGTGTATCTAGAATTTTTTTAAAGGTGTACTATAAGCTTTTGTGTTTCATATGTTTATATGACTTTAAAAAAATCATTAGATATGTAGATACATACTTCAGACAGTTTGGTTTTTGATAGCAAAATTACGAAAAAAGCATCAAGTCCAGTCTAGAAAAGAATTAAAATGGATATAATGGAATTATTGAAAACTATTTATTAGTTTTTTAATATCACTTTTTTTTTAATTTGTGCAGGATCAGTTTTTTGTTGCAAATTATTATTATTATTTTTATTTCAGTGTGTACAAATTCCAGAACAACGAGGTAAAGAAAATGTCCTGAAAACCTTTACGCTGACCCAAGTCTGCGATAAGGAGCTTCCTCGGCTGGACTGCTTCCTAGAGCTTTTTTTCTTCTTCTCTTTGTTGCTTTGTTTGTCCTGTCTCAAGTGCTCGTCGAGACACACTCTCTGAAAAGGGACAGCATTGTCGCTGTCAGCAGAAGGACGCTTTTTGCGTTTGTTGAAAATTTGCTGAGATTTGGCAAGTTTATGAAAGATTCATAAATTTTGCGTGATTTATGCCGGAAACTTTGATGATAAACTCGAATCGAATCCAATTAGAGGAACTCTTCAGCAAACGTAACACTGCACGTAATCCCAAACGAATCAATCACCGCCCATGGAAACCGCTTATTACTCGCTTAATCCACGTGGGCAAATCGGATTAGAACCGGGATCCTTTCATGTCCCAACCCGGGCCGTAACGATGGAAATGCTACTTGTTTCTCTCTCATCATAACTCGATGGTGATGTGACGTGTTACACAACATGGCTTACAACGGTGACGAAACGGGATTCGATTAGGATTCATTGCCGTCACGGGTCGTGTAAATTTAATTAAGGCTAAAAAGTGGTGGGCGAGTTTGTGTGCGGCCGTTGCCGCTCCCAGATGGCGCTTCTGGGAAGGTACACAGCTCGGGATAGTGGACTTAGTTTGAGGACCGGCAAACCACAGCATCAATCTAATATGGGCTGATATGGGCGAGCACGGAGGGGCACTTTTGAGGTTTTTGGGAAACTTAAGTAGCAATTTGCTTGATGATGATGAATGTTTCATATGTCTAATTTTTTTTTATCTTCTGGTATAAAATACTGTAAGAGCACAATCTACTCCAAAAGCCCACTCACAATAATTCTTCGATCAGTCTATTTCCACGTTGACTTAGTTTGTACCTCGATTTCCTCCACTTTCCGTCCAAATCACCGTCTCCAAGTGAAGCGAAGCGAAGCGAAGCGAAGCGAACCTCGATTTCCTCCACTTTCCAACTCCAATCAATTGGGATCAATTTAGCTAAAATCTGTTGCAAATTTGCTCTCGTTATCCCGAGCCATCGTGTGGGCCTGCCCAGCATCGAGGCATCGAGAGATCGTCGTTCCGAGATCACATTCCGAGCACATATTCTCGCTCGTCGTTACCAACAAACGACACGACGCGGGCGATGTCGTCCCGGGAACCTCTTACTGAATGGAACCAAGTTACGCGCCGAGGGCTCCATGCATTATATTATTTGTTTGCTTGCAAATTTGCTTTGCCAACGAGGACGACTCCGCGGGAGCAACCTGACTGTGAGAGGAATTCTCAAGAAAGTCTTGTTTTTCAAGTTTACTCCTTTTAAAAATCATTGCACTGCACTTGTTGTTGTATACATTTACAATTAGAATTTGGGTAATTTTTAATAAAATCATTAACATTTTTTTCAATTGGTAATGGAAAAAACTTGAAATTTTAAAACGTCATTCCACTTCTCCAAAGAACTCTTCTACTGCATCACGACACCAACGACGACGGCACGTAAGTAACGTAGTTTTGATGATACTCTTCGAGGCCTGTTACGGACAGCAGACGGCGCGGGAAACGAAGCCGCTCATCCTATCAAACCGTCGCCATCAAAGTCACGACGAGCGCGTGACAGTTCGCGGACGCATGGCTAGGTCTGCTTGTGCGAGATGACAGCCAAGAGATGGCGCGCGCGATGGTTGCCGGCGCGCCTGCATGTAGGCACGGTTTTGCACTGTATGGGTCTGATATGGGGAAGGCTATCAACGAGTCGTATCTTCCTCTTTTTTTTGCAGTGTGCGAAACGTGGCCTTTATGAAGAGCAAGGATAAAGTGTCCTATATAGGCAATTGAAGGCAAAAGTCGTGAATTGTATTATATGCCTTGCCAGCGAAAAAAAGATTCTACGAAAAAAATTACATAAGCCATTTTCGTGATGAGTTCGTTCAGTTACAAAACTCAATAGGCGAAAGTGGCAACATTATTGGTATCAGCGCCAGCAAAACGTGTTTCGTATGGCACTTGGCACTCGTCGCACAAAATCAAAGAAAATTTGTTTATGGACGTTGGAGATGTGATAGTATGATGCGATTGTGAATTTTCATTGAAGGGACGGAAGTGCCATGGTGGAGAGCAAGGTTTTGAAATATGCCAGTAATACTGTTTTTCTGAATAATATATTGTTTTGACTTTCAAATGTAATAGAAATGCATTTTAATTAAGAATTTTCATTCTCATAAGATAAAAAATTATCAGAAAAATGTATAAAGACAAAATAACAATCAAATGATTCGAAATGAATGTGAGCAATTCTTTACCAAAACCGGAAATGGATTTTATTTGTATTTTTTGATTTGGCTCAAACTTTGTGGGGGCCTTCCCTATGACCAAATAAGCTGTTACTTTTGACTGAATTTTCGGATCAATTTGGTGTCTTCGGCAAAGTTGTAGGTATTGTTGAGGACTTTTGAGAAAAAATAGGTACACGGAAAAAAAATTGCAGATTTTTTAATCAACTTTTTTTTACTAAAACTCAATTTCCCAAAATATGTTTTTTTTTTATTTTCGAGATTTTTTGATATGTTTTAGGGGACAAAAATCCGCAATTTTTGAGCCATAGAGTGGTCAATGGTCAAAAAATCTGCCGCCGAGTTATGAATTTTTGAAAAAATAGTGATTTTTGGAAAAAAATCGAAGTTTCATGCAAAAACAAGTTTGACATTATTTTTTAGGAGCGGCCGTGGCTGACTGGTTACGGTGTTCGCTTTGTAAGCGAATGGTTCTGGGTTCGATTCCCATCTGCTCCCAACGAGAAAGTTAAGAACACATGAATTTGAAATGATGAATATGAACGAAAAATCAAAGCCGCTCGAGGCGGGGTTCGATCCTCCGTCCTTTGGATTGGTAAGCAAAAATGCTAACCACTAGGCCATGACGACTTGGTGAGCTTAGACTGGAATTAGGAATACTGTTACAGAGAGCGAGTTGTGGCGCTATAACCACGGCAAATACTGTCCAGGGCATTCGTGGAAATACAATGTCCCATCCCAGAGGGTCCCGGAGTACCAAACCTTCTTAGCATGGTGCTCCCAACGAATACAACCAAATCTCGGAGCGTATGGTGGTGTGTCCCCACGCTTCCTCCTCACCTGTCGATTCAGAATTGTGTTGTTGTTCGAACACTCAGTCACAGAGTAATCCAGAGGACGCAGTCCGAACAAAAGTCATTGAATTTTGTGGCTGCGTTACGGATTTTGTTGTTGGATTTTCCTGAGGGTAGCAGGCGTTATGTTTTTGAATGGTTATCAGAATTAAATCTAGTAGCCAATATTTGAAAATGTCCTGTCAAACTGACTTTTGTTTTGTTTTGCAAAAATTCATCATCGGGATCAATTGAATCATTGAAAAGGTGTCCTGATGTGGTGCGAGAGAAAAAACGACCGCGAACTATCCTCGTCTATGAGCCGTTGGAAAATCGGAATGCGAAGAAGTATTGTGCCGTGGGAGAAAGCTCGCCCGTCGACCTTGTCTACGGGCCGTTAGAAGGAGTCGGATTGTCGCCGAACCGCAGACGGCGTACGCAGCTGTGGGGTTCATCCGCGTTCCTGTCAGCTGCTGCACGAGCATCGAGCGGCCACGTAACATCTACATCACGAGCGGGAGCGAGAAGAACGACAAGCGACACAAATCAGGTCAGATCAGTTATATTAAGCTCCCCAAGTCGTCCTTGATGCATTTTGCCAGGGCAATAAAAATTATGTTCATTCGCCCTGAGCAGAACTAGTCGGGCTCGTAACACACCTTCCGGCAATTGTGGGCAATCGGGGCCACAACGGCGCAAAAGTGGGAGTTGGGTATCTTCTCCCTGCAAACCCTGGCCGAGGAAGGTTTGCATTTATGTGTGGGATTGGTTTCTCTTCACCTCGGTTTAGCTTGCTGCACATCGTACGACTCCCGTACTGTTACATAGCAAAAAAAACTGTTTAAATCATTAAAAGTTGGTTACTTTGCCAAGTTGGTAACAATATTTACCGGGACAAAAAAGTTGACTGTTCGAAAGCAACTTAAAAATTAAGAATTTTCAACTGATTCAGTAATGTTTTGAATTTCTGACAAGGAAAACTGTCATTGAAAAACGTAACGCCTCTGAAAATCCAGTGAACTAAGATAGCAAAGAAATAGCTTCTCATGCTAAGTTTTTCCTGAAGGGGGGATGTACCACGATGTACCGCGTAACGCAACCATAAATCAAATGTCAGTGCTCCCTCTGGATTACTCTGTGACTCAGTGCTCAAACTCAACCCAATTACGAGTCATCTCTGCGATACGGCTTTACGCAGTAGGCCTGGCCGCTTTAACGCTTGTGATGTTTCAATGCATTTCGATGCAATGGCGCACTACAAATGTTAATAAATGACAAGAAGAGTGCTAGGCGTCATCTAACCTAAGGCACTCTCCAGGATCCCTTCGAAAGATTGGCTGCGCTAGGGTCTGATTAGATTAGATTAGATTAGAAAACAAGTTTGACATTATTTTTTAATGCAAAACTGAATTTGCAATCGAAAAGTACTTTACAGATTTTTTGATAAAGGGCTCCGTTTTCAAGATAGAGCCACCGAAAGTTTGATTTAAGCGGAAAATTTGCAGTTTTCCGATTTTAAAAAAAAAGTGACCTTTAGTGACCATTTCTAAAAATATTTTTTTTTAAATGTTCAGAAAATTTGCTATAAAATTGTCTAAGAGACATTGAAGATTGGACCTCGGGTTGCTGAGATAGAACCGCTTTAAGAAAAAGAAACACGAAAATTGAAGTTTTCTAAATCTCACCAAAACAACCCACCATTTTCTAATGGTCCGATTTTCAATGTTAATACATGAAACATTCGTGAAATTTTCCGATCTTTTCGAAAAAAATATTTTGATTTTTTTCAAATCAAGACTTGTATTTTAAATGGGCGTGATATTTAATGTATGGCCCTTTTGAAATGCTAGTCTTGACTTAAAAAATTGTCTATTAGACAATTTTATAGCAAGTTTTCTGAACATTTAAAAAAAAAAATTTTAGAAATGGTCACTCATGGTCACTATTTTTAAAAATTTAAAAACTGCAAATATTTCGCTGAAATCAAACTTTCGGTGGCTATATCTTGAAAACGGAGCCCTTTATCAAAAAATCTGTAAAGTACTTTTCGATTGCAAATTCAATTTTGCATTAAAAAATAATGTCAAACTTGTTTTTGCATGAAACTTCGATTTTTTCCAAAAATCACTATTTTTTCAAAAATTCATAACTCGGCGGCAGAATTTTTGACCATGTTTCTCTATGGCTCAAAAGTTGCGGATTTTTGTCCCCTAAAACATATCAAAAAATCTCGAAAATCAAAAAATACGTATTTTGGGAAATTGAGTTTTAGTGAAAAAAAAGTTGATTTAAAAAATCTGCAATTTTTTTTTCTTTGTACCTATTTTTTCTCAAAAGTCCTCAACAATACCTACAACTTTGCCGAAGACACCAAATTGATCAGAAAATTCAGTCAAAAGTTACAGCTGTTTGAATATTTACATACCATTTTTGTATGGACAGCAGCCAAAATTGTATGGAGACTTGTATGGGTGAACCAATGAAGCAAAAAAGCTTATTTGGTCATAGGGAAGGCCCTCACAAAGTTTGAGTCAAAACAAAAAATACAAAAAATAAAAATGGTCGAAATCGGCCGATTTCGTAGAGAGTTGCTCATGTAAATATCATGAAACAAAATAAAAATTAGGAAAATCAAGAAAATAATAGTAAGAAATCATGTAAAAAATTGAATTATCAAAATTTAAAACACCCAGAATGCTTTCAATGGAAACAAAATGATGTATGTTATGAAACAAAATTATGTTTCGACGGCTAGGCAACTTTTGAAATAAATAAATTAAAGCAATTTCAAAAGCAAAGAAATACCTAATTCTCTGGATACCTGGAAGGGCCATAAGAAAGTATAAGCTACACCGCAAAATTGTTCAATGTGTTCCGATTAGCTGAAGATTTATCATGTACTTTGCAAATGTGTTGCTCTTAGTGTGTACTCTCTGCAGCACACCTAGATGACTCTCCAAGATTGAGTAATAAAAACAATGAGGTCTCGCCAAGTTTAGTGAACAAACTTTCTCTGGCCACCTACCTACCACCTTCTCGTCACGGGTCATGGGGAAGTTCTGCATTATCTGCTCCCCGGACGCCCATCTCATCCTTGGCGGTCAGCACTGAGAGGAGGAGTTCGTTAGCAAATATGAAATTATAGTTGGGCGCACTTTTTTACGGCCAATCATCTTTAATTTATGTTTCCGCCAGCGCGCCGTCACCGCCAAAGTGCTGAAAAAAAGTGCCGAGGCCTAGGCCGCTGAAAGTTAGTTGAACGATCGCTTTGTACTCGCTGTCTGTCTGGCTGGCTGGGCTGGGTTTGGGTGCAAAAACTATAACACCAAGAAACAACTCCGACGACGACGGTCATCGTCGCAACCGTCATCAAACACTGGCTGCACAGCATGTGGTCGGCGTTGTACTGTCTTGACACAAAATTGCAGGAAGATTACAAAAATAAGATCAACAAAAAACATAAAGCAAAAAGCAAAAAGCAAAAAGCAAAAAGCAAAAAGCAAAAAGCAAAAAGCAAAAAGCAAAAAGCAAAAAGCAAAAAGCAAAAAGCAAAAAGCAAAAAGCAAAAAGCAAAAAGCAAAAAGCAAAAAGCAAAAAGCAAAAAGCAAAAAGCAAAAAGCAAAAAGCAAAAAGCAAAAAGCAAAAAGCAAAAAGCAAAAGCAAAAAGCAAAAAGCAAAAAGCAAAAAGCAAAAAGCAAAAAGCAAAAAGCAAAAAGCAAAAAGCAAAAAGCAAAAAGCAAAAAGCAAAAAGCAAAAAGCAAAAAGCAAAAAGCAAAAAGCAAAAAGCAAAAAAGCAAAAAGCAAAAAGCAAAAAGCAAAAAGCAAAAAGCAAAAAGCAAAAAGCAAAAAGCAAAAAGCAAAAAGCAAAAAGCAAAAAGCAAAAAGCAAAAAGCAAAAAGCAAAAAGCAAAAAGCAAAAAGCAAAAAGCAAAAAGCAAAAAACAAAAAACAAAAAGCAAAAAGCAAAAAGCAAAAAGCAAAAAGCAAAAAGCAAAAAGCAAAAAGCAAAAAGCAAAAAGCAAAAAGCAAAAAGCAAAAAGCAAAAAGCAAAAAGCAAAAAGCAAAAAGCAAAAAGCAAAAAGCAAAAAGCAAAAAAGCAAAAAGCAAAAAGCAAAAAGCAAAAAGCAAAAAGCAAAAAGCAAAAAGCAAAAAGCAAAAAGCAAAAAGCAAAAAGCAAAAAGCAAAAAGCAAAAAGCAAAAAGCAAAAAGCAAAAAGCAAAAAGCAAAAAGCAAAAAGCAAAAAGCAAAAAGCAAAAAGCAAAAAGCAAAAGCAAAAAGCAAAAAGCAAAAAGCAAAAAGCAAAAAGCAAAAAGCAAAAAGCAAAAAGCAAAAAGCAAAAAGCAAAAAGCAAAAAGCAAAAAGCAAAAAGCAAAAAGCAAAAAGCAAAAAGCAAAAGCAAAAAGCAAAAAGCAAAAAGCAAAAAGCAAAAAGCAAAAAGCAAAAAGCAAAAAGCAAAAAGCAAAAAGCAAAAAGCAAAAAGCAAAAAGCAAAAAGCAAAAAGCAAAAAGCAAAAAGCAAAAAGCAAAAAGCAAAAAGCAAAAAGCAAAAAGCAAAAAGCAAAAAGCAAAAAGCAAAAAGCAAAAAGCAAAAAGCAAAAAGCAAAAGATTTCCAACAGACGGCAAGCTAACACTACTGCGGCACCACGGATAGACCTCCGATGTGGGACCGAAAACCGCACATGGAGTAATTTCCAGAACAATATTTATGTTTGCTCGCTTAAAATTTATCGATTTCGCTAATGTGAGTAAATAAACAAACCGAGCTCACAGCAAGAAAAAACCAACAATCGAAACCTAACGGCCAACAGAGAGTATAGTATAGGAAGAAAGGAAGTGATTCAAGCGACTCGCAACTTCTAAGGAGCGACCGCGGTCGAACCTCGGCTGATTCATTTGTTCCGTTGCCGCCGCGGACCAGCCCAGCCCAACACGCCGAGAAGTGACCAGAAGTGAGTTTTTAATAGAAAAACTATTAACAAATTCATTGACTATAAAGAGATAATTTACGATCGCCATCGCGGGGCGAGATTTGTATTTGCTAATGGATTCGTCGAAACGAGCGTGTCAACGCGCACGCCGCCACCAGCAGACGCTGAGTTGAGTTCTGGGGACCACCTTCTATGGTGCCTGACAACGGACGGGTTGTAGACACTTGCCACTTCTGGAATTCAATGGCATGAGGGAGGAATTAATGGATTTTTTTTTTTGCAAATTATTCAGGTGGATTGCATTTTAGGGGAAATATACCTATTCCCATCACTCCAAGCGGTGGTGTTTGAATGATGCTCGATAATACGGGGTGTTCCTTGAAATTTACTAAAATCAAGTACACAACCAATAGAGCAGCTTTTTTGAAAATTTCTGTTTAGTTAGACTTTTACGAAAAGTTGTTCCTATTTCTTTTACAAGCACTTTACAAAAATATTTTCATAGTCTATTTTCGTCTGACGAGAATGCTCTGTTACATGTCCTGATATGACAGCTAACTAATCACAAGAAACACACATTTTTTTAATCCTTTACTGATATTTTATCAAAAATCAACGTAACATCTTTTTTCTTTGTTCAGTATGTTGTTCAAATAACTTTATCTCTACAATGTATGTAATTTATTCCCAACTTTCGGAAATTTCTACCAACAGGTTACGCCTCCACGCAAAAAGCTGACTGCCCTGGTTGATGCCTCGTTGACTTGGCCTGCGCCAGAGAAAGAGCATTAAAAAGCGTAAAACATGAACTTGAATTGGGCTTTTGGGCGTTCGTACGATGCAGCCACGTTAAGCTCCAGCGCCTCCAGTCCAGCAGTGTTGATGATCATTTGGTGGAAATGGTTTTTGGCTGCTGTCTTATCTGATCGGTGACTATCTAAATGATATTCAGAGTAATTTGTTTATAATGTATTAAGCACAAAAACGTGGACCATAACCGTCATCGCTGATAAAATCAAAGCGGGCTTTTGCGATTTTTTTGTTTCATAAAAAGTAAATTTTGACAAAATATCAATGAGGATTAGCTGGTATATTTTCAGAATTTGTTCAATTACATTCTTTGAAGTGGAAAATGTATCGTCAACAAAACTTAAAGTGATATTATTATGAGTTATTGTTGAAACATAGAAAGTGGATTCAGAGAAAGATTGAACTTAGCAAACACTTCACAATTTCGTCAGCTGTGTGCTGTCTTGTGACAACGACCATTTAGTACTTTTCGAGAAAATCGATTTTTAAAGTTTGTAGATAAATATTTTTAAAACTATGAATGGTAGAGCCAAACTTTTTGAAGCAATTGATTCGTATACTATCGCTTAACAAACGCTCCAAATTTCAACTAATTTGGTTACACCAGTTAAAAGATACAGTAAATTATGTAATCAAAAATCTGAAAAGCACGTGTCACAAGTGTGTTTTGAAAGTAAAATTGTACTACGTGTCACAAGTGTGCACAGAATTTCCATACAAACTAAAATAGACTTAAATCAATAGTTTAACCAACTTAATCAGTATATTTTCGAAAACAAAAGATTGCATTGCCTTCAGAAAATGTGTTTCAACATAAATTTGTGAAAAACAAGAAAAATTTTCCACATTTTCCAACAACATGTATGACGTGTCACAAGTGTGCACAATCATTTTGATGATAAATTGGTCTATGTCACAAGTGTGTATTGCGATATCCGGGAAACGGAAGCGTGTTTCCAAAATCCGGTTAAAGCATCATGTAGTGTTTGTTAAATATAGCAAAACGTCATCATTAACTAATTTTCGACCAAAGTGGTCTATGTCACAAGATAGCACACAGCTGACGATTTGCAAATTTGATATTTTCGACATGTGTTTCCGTCCATCGTCGTTGACAGTTCTTCTGGTTTCCCCCCAATGGCAGCCACTCCGCACTTGCCACCCCGGTCACGTACCGTCCCCGGGAAGCATTTGCAATTTATTGTAATGGAGAAAATGTAAATGCAATTCGGGTAGAATAAAGTGACAACACTGCTGCCGGCTGCCGACTGCCAACTTCTTGAGGGAGAAATGCGCGCGCGAAACTGTCACGATCGGCGCTAGGTGATAAAAGTAAGCACGAGCGACTTTTATTCTTTGAACTTTTTACGCTTAAAAAATAATCTGAATATAATACGTCGCAAAAACTTGATGTATTTTACAGACTGAGTTGATAGTTTAAAATAAAAGCAAGGTAAGAAAAAAATAAAGCTTATTTAAAAATTGATTTGATAAGAAAAACTATTAAACCTTAAAAAACACAATTTCAAGTTTTTCAATTTAAAAAAATAAAAAAAGCGATGTACTCCGAGTCTCTCTTAAATTCAACCCAATTTTCACCAAGATCAATCGCCTCACTATCGTTGGAACAACTTTCAAGTCCAAGTTCAGGCATTTTGAGCTGGTGCTTGGTTCGTCCACCCCGTGAGGGTCAGTTCCACTGCGAGGTCTTAACCAGCGCTCATTTCGGCCATCGCGCCGTGGTGGGAACCAGTGAACCTGGAAGCAAAACTGCCCTCCCGAAACGAGCCACGATCAGTTCAACAAGGGCATTCCAGGCCCGAGAGAAACAGAAATAATCGAACATAATTATATTTGCATAACAAATTACGGCTGATTATATATAATTTGTATCATCTTAATTTTTTTCTCCTTACTTTTTTTCGTGGTCCGTTCACGATCTCTTGTTTTGGGGCCGCGCTTCTTCGAGGTCAGAAGCGGAGCATTGAGGCGTTTTAGGCGCTACTTGGCGGCTATTTAGGCCTGACTTTGGCTTGTTTTTGCGCAGGTCATCCATATCGGAGGTAGATAGAAAGAGACGGGGCGGTGCGCTTGTTTTGGGTGAGTTTCGAACCGCGCACACCCCCTCCTGATCACCTGCCCTACCAGTTTGAACAAGTAAATTTGAGATCGCTTGATCGCTTGATATCTTCAAAAGAGGTTACAATATATTTAAAAAAAAATCAAAATTTTCTCAATGCTTCATTGATTTTTGAAGAAAGTCCTGATTTTTTACAATGAAATATCGTTGTTTCAAAATTTAATTTCGGAATTATTAGGAGCTAAAATGTTTTAGTATGGGTTTTTTGCCATTTCTGAATGTGTGCCACCTATTTAAGAATAATCGCTGGGGGACTGAAAAGAACCGATACATTTTTTTGAAAAAAGCGAAAACTTTGACAAAAACGTTAAACAAATCATTGATTAATGCAAAATCAAATTTGCAATCGAAAAGAACTTTGCATTTTTTAAATGTACCGTTTATAGCTACTTTAAGGTAGGTACTTCTTGAAAGAACAGCACTAGCGAAACACACATTTTTTTGTAAATCTGAGAAAATTTCCTACGGCTTTGTCTCTGGAACTTTGAAAATCGATCAATTAGATTCTCAGTTACAGCCTCCCAAAGAATTCTAATCGATACAAATGTTTTTTAATTGTTACCTAATTACCTTTTTATTTTGAACTGACGATTTCTCGGAAACTATTGGTCCGATTTTCATGCTTTAAAAATAAAACTTTTGCGAATTACAAGGATCTCTGCAATAAAAAACAATAAAAATATCGGTGATCGGTTTAAACCATGAAATTAAGAAAATTGCCTGTTTGTAGACCTTTTCATATAAAAGCTTGATTTTATAATTTTGAAATAATTATTAATTGAGATCGATCAGAAAATTTCACAATAGTTTCATTTTTTATCATTGAAAATCGAATCAATACTTTATCAGAAATCGTGAGTTGAAAAACAACAAAAAAAAAACACTTCAAAAATTCACATTGATCAATTCGAATTCTGTGTGAGTAAAGTGTCCAATTTTCCGTCCCGGGAATTCCCGAAATTTCAAGTAAAAAAATATTTCCCGTTTCCCGGGAAATTTGTAAATTTCCCAGGAATTCCCGCAATTCAAGCAGAAGTATACATTTTCTTAACTTTTTGGAACATTTTTTTTAGAAAATGCTCAGAATAAAACAGTAAATGAAGAAACTCAACATAATTTTGTTCAATTCAATTTATTGTTAAGTTGATATAGAATTAAGCAGAAGTTCAGAACATTTTATATCAAGATTTTTTTCTGAAGCATCTGAAATATTTCAAATAGGTTTGTGCAAGAAGAATTACTTCATTTTGTTCATTACTTCTATCGGATGGGGAAGTAAAACGTCGGTCCATTTGCGTAAAAGAGGTTTTGGGTGACTCACCACACATAACCTTCGGACGCCTACACAGTAAAAAATAATGTAAATTTGGAAGCATTAATTTTGGAAGGTTGAATATTACCTCTTAAATGATGTAATTTTACCTCAATTTAGACTGAAAAAGTGACATTACACCAGAAAAGTGGAAAAATTACATATTTCCAGAGGTAAAATTACACATTTTTTCTGACATATGATGTAATATTACCATGATTTTTTTTTTCTGAGTAGAAATGAGCAGAAACTTGCAACAGAGACCACAAATGACCCGGGGGTAATTATGGAGGTGCAAAAATGTTTGTTAGAGAGTTAAATGTGAAAAAATAGAAGATTGATTGTGAAATGCTGTTAATTTATCCTATAATTAAAATCAAGCTTTTGTGCTGGTTGAAAAACTTTCAAACGAATTAAATTATAAACCTGAAAACCATGTGGTATAATAAAACAATAGAAAAAAACATTGAAAAACTACTTTTTACTGTTTTAGAGATGCCCAAAAAAGGCCAACATATTTTAAATATTTGTTTAAAGTGAAAAAAAAACAGAAGAAATTTGATTTTGATATGTTAAAACTAAAAAGATTTCTTAATTTTTTCAAGAACTGAAACCAGTATGACTTGTTAAAGAAAAGTTATTTGTCATGGACAACATAGTTTCTGCATGTCTTTTTAAAAATAATTTTGTGATTGCGGAGTATGAGTTCATTTTACTCACTGTCCCAAACACTTTGATAATAAATAATTCTCAACAAAAAATAACAGATTTTTTGATTTATTGTACGAATTGAGCTTATAAATTAGAAAAAAATGTACATTTACTTGCAGTTGTATTATTTTTTAAGTGCATTCAAGCTATTCATTTGTCTTCACGTTTATTTCAACCATTAAAGTCGCTAGCCTATACAATTTTGTTGCATTATATTAATCAGAGTCAAGATTAACAATTTTTAATAAATTTGAAATTTCCCGGGAATTTCCGTGATTTACCGGGAAATTGGTTGAAAATTTCCCGTGTCCCGGGAAATTGGACGCTCTATTTGTGAGGCTATCTCTCAAAAAATAATTGCCTGATTTTCAAAGTTTCTGAGATCTTTAAAACCAAATTTGGACCATCACGCACTATGGCTCAGAAGATGACTTTTCCAATCCCCTAAATCATTTGAATGAAAAATCAGATTTTGTTCCGTTTACCTATTTTTATCTAAAAGTCATAACCTACATTTATGCTGAAGACACCAAATCGATCAGAAAATTCCTTCTCAAGATACAGAATTTCATACATTTACATAACTATTTTGAATGATGAAAAGTCGATTTTTAAAATCGTAGTGAACCACTCATAAGAAGGGAGCTGATATGCTTGATTTTTTTCGATTATAAGACATTGAACATGGATCCTTTTACCTGCTGAAATAATTTTCTTAATATTTTTTTAAGGGGTTTCATACATGTAAATCGTCAAAAATGTCGGAGGTTGGTTTGAGCACACAATCAAACTTTTTTTAAATCTTTTTGCAGGGCATTAAAAAATACATTTTCATCTATTAACAAAATAAATATGAAGACATTCGGATGTACAATTGCCGAGATATTGCTATTTTAAGTTAGCAGTTTCAAAAAACGGGTGCCACGATATCTCAACCCTGCTTTGCCCAAATCGGCTCAAATTTTGGTGAAGACTCGTTAAACCGGTTCTGTGTGCATGACGAAGGCCGATTTTCAAAAACTTAATTTAAAAAACATATTTTTTTTATGTTTTTCATTAAAAAAATCGTCAGTTTTTGATTTTTGTAATTTTTTAAAAAGCAAAATTTCAAAATCGGGCTTCGTCATGCACACGGGATATGTCTTGGGAGTCTTCACCCCAAATTTCAGCCAATTTGGTCCATCCCATCTCGAGATATCGTGGCACCCGTAAATCAACTCGGTGTTTAGAGAAAAACGTTCCCAAAGTTTGACAGTTCGCTTTGCGCTTTGCAAATTTGTGAACTTAAATCACCTCTTACTCAGTTCAGTCACGAAATATCTTCATGAAAATTTCAGGAGTGATTGAAAATCGTATTTTTAATGAATTTAGTGAATTTTCTGTAATATGAAATTTTATGATTTTCTACATGTATGTAACCCCTTAATTGCTCGAAAAGCGTCCAAATTGTTTGAAAATCTCTACTTCAAACATTGTAGCATGAAATACTGTTGGATGACTTGTTTTTACCATATCTTTGTACTTTAGTTTCATTTGACACAATGTCACCCCTTCTAAGGGGTGAGATTGGGTTAATTCCACCATATTTTGGAATTTTTAGTAAACTATCAAAGAACAATTCTACTTTAATAGATTTTTGATATTATTTAAATTGTTTTTGTTACTGAGAAATTACGAGAGGTGTATCGTTTTTTTACCCATAGTCACCCCCACCGACGGTATGCAAAGTGTTATGGAATACATTGATTTTAAGCTACCAAATCAATAGTTAAAATACAGTCAATCGAGTGAATGGGGATTTTTTCGCAGTCAATTTTAATACTCATGAAAAGTTGTTGTTTTTTTAGAACAAAATGATTCATCCAGGTATTTTTTAATCAAATCAATATTTCTGCATGGCAAAAGAGTGTAAATGTATACATATTTTTCGACACAAAATCCGTCAAATACTAAATAAAAAATAAACTGTAAAATTAATATCTGTTCGAACGTATCCGTCCGTCAAATCCCATAATTTATTCGTCCTACCAGTTTTCCTTGTACGAACCGAAAACCTCACGTCGATAAGCTTCCCTCCGCTTTGTTTTCTGATTAACATTCCATAAACAATTTGTCAGCGACTGACTGACTTCCATAATTAATTAAATCATCACAGCATCCCGGCTAACGCTACTATGTGCCTCTTCTGTGTTCGGGGGTGCCAAAAAGCCCTGGAAGTGGACGACGTCGGACTTGGCACCCTGACAAGCGCGCCTTCGCCGATTTTGACTTTGATTGGTGATGGCCAACGGCCAAAAGCGCCTTCTTGGTAGGGCCTCCTCGTGTGTGTGATGAAAGCTCGCTTGGGTTGAAGCCTGGCTGGCCACCAAAAATGAAGGGAAGTTAATCTGCTAAAATAAGAGAATAAGAGATTAGACGTCAGCTTAATCAGCCCAAGATGGTCAAGATTCGATTGGAAATGTGTCAATTCGGGTGCGAGAAGCGGAGAGACGACGCGGACGAACGTTGGTTCAGTAGCTGGAAGTGTAGCGAGAAGTGGCAGTCGAAGATGAGTTTTTCCTGTTTGGAATATTTGGAGGTTCAACATTATCAGGTCTGATTCTTTTAGATACTTACTTTTTTCAATATTAAGAGGACATGACCAACCAAGAATTGAATTTTATGTTAGTCTGTGTGTGTGGAATAACACTCTAGATTTGTTTAATGCATTCAATTATTCACACGCAAATAAGTAGGCAAACTTCCCGTCGTTGGTTCTATTTACTCGGATATTACACCCAATTGACTGTGTTTGGCAATTATGAATTGCTTAAAAATTGTCACACCCCGTAAAATCTGTCCTTCCCCCTCCTCTCCACCCACTATCTAGGTTTGGACTATGAGAGCCCTCTGTGTACTTTAGACCGACGAGACGAGACGACGACGAAACGCATTCACACCACTCGGCTATGGAGCAATAATAAGATAAAACAGCAACACCATCTGCATAAATATTTAAATTCGCACGAGACGGCGCGGTGACGATTTCGTTTGTCTGTAGCCGTCAGTGTTGGGAAATATTCAAAGACTAGTTGTTTTCGAGTATAAATGAATGATTTACAAAAACAAAAACAAAAACAAAAACAAAAACAAAAACAAAAACAAAAACAAAAACAAAAACAAAAACAAAAACAAAAACAAAAACAAAAACAAAAACAAAAACAAAAACAAAAACAAAAACAAAAACAAAAACAAAAACAACAACCAACAACCAACAACCAACAACCAACAACCAACAACCAACAACCAACAACCAACAACCAACAACCAACAACCAACAACCAACAACCAACAACCAACAACCAACAACCAACAACCAACAACCAACAACCAACAACCAACAACCAACAACCAACAACCAACAACCAACAACCAACAACCAACAACCAACAACCAACAACCAACAACCAACAACCAACAACCAACAACCAACAACCAACAACCAACAACCAACAACCAACAACCAACAACCAACAACCAACAACCAACAACCAACAACCAACAACCAACAACCAACAACCAACAACCAACAACCAACAACCAACAACCAACAACCAACAACCAACAACCAACAACCAACAACCAACAACCAACAACCAACAACCAACAACCAACAACCAACAACCAACAACCAACAACCAACAACAACAAAAAATATATGCTTTTGTTTAAAAATATAGTTCTTATTTTCTATTATGACCTATATCTTTTTAATATAAAAAAATAAGCATATTTTTAAAAACTCTTTCTTATTTGCTTATGATTCAGTTTTTCAATGCAATGCCTTTGTTGTATACATTTTATCTTTATGATCGCTATAATTTTGGCTAATGTCATTTTAAACGTATAAAACATATTTTTATTCAATTATGTTTGCTTAATAATATTTTTTTAAATTACCGTCATGAGGGGTGACATTGGGTCTGGGGGGTGAGATTGGGTCATTAGGGTGGAATCGAAAATTGGTTTCTTCAGCAACACATTTTTTGGGTCCCTTTTTAGGTCCCAAACAACCTCTCAAAATTTGGGAGCGATTGGTTAAGCCCACGATTGGCGCAAAGCGAATGAAATTTATATGGAAATTACTATGGGGAAACACGCATTTTCACATTTTTGAAATTACAAAATTCATGTTTTATTATTTTATGAAACTAACACCGTAGAAGTATAGCCTTCAATGTCCTTAACAACTCTCTCGAAGACAGTATGGTGCTAACTTGCTTCTAACAAAAGTTACAGAGCGTTCAAGAGTATAATATATTTGAGGAATTGGGGTGCATTTTAACTAAATAATGTCTTCTGAACATTTCTTCATAAGACACATTCCGCCGTGACGTTGCAACGCTTTGACTTTTCTTTTTTCAGTATTTCGGCTGTAACTCAAAAAATACATTGAAAAGGTACATATGTTATTACAGATTCGGAAAGTACATTAAATTTCCTATAAGAAACAATGTTGAAACATTATTTTAAGCGAATATTCTATTTTTGAGAGGGGAATATGTAGCGTGACGTTGCAACGCGTGACTTTTTCTCAATCCTGACCCAATTCATGTTTCGCCATTAACTCTGCTCTGTTAAACGGCAAATTTGGAGTTCTTCTTCCATTTTTAGTGTAAAATTGGCCAACAAATCGAATGCAATCATTAGTTTTTCGAAAAAATCAAACCTCGATTTTTAAAGACCACTTACATTTCGTGACGTTGCAACGCTCTGTTTTTGAAAACAGGGTTTTTCGTTGCGTTGCAACGTCACGAAATTTTAGTTTCAAAATAAATCATAGTTTTTGTTAGTTTGAACAACTGTAGGTTAAGATTTTATTATAAGACATTAATAGACAGTACAAGGACATGTGAATTGATTGGCCCGCCCATGTTAGACTCCCCCCCCCTCCCCATATACCGCTTTCACAGTAGCAGTACGATTTACGAAGTTTTCCAAAGCGTTTTCAAAGTTTTTTTTTTGTATTATTCCATTATCACGAAGGACACCCCCCCACTCTCCCCTCCTCTATCCATGTAATGGGACGTCCATGCATTACGTAACGGCGTAATATCAAGGGGGAGGGAGGTTCGAGGATTTATACAAAAAAAATGTATCGGAA
The DNA here is from genome assembly GCF_016801865.2 of Culex pipiens pallens. Taxonomy (NCBI): domain Eukaryota; kingdom Metazoa; phylum Arthropoda; class Insecta; order Diptera; family Culicidae; genus Culex; species Culex pipiens. Next base: position 159,947,672 of record NC_068938.1, read on the forward strand.
ATGTATTACCAGGGGGTGGAGGGGGTCTAAAAATATAAATGTTTTGTTACGTAATGCAAGAACGCTCCCTTAATATTTTAATGGTTTTGGGCAATTTACAAAACACGTGGAAGTTTTAGAAGGGAGGTAAGGAGCTTCAAGTTTTCAGGAGGGCTGAAATTTATAAATAAAGTGCCCATATCGTTTGTTGATGGCCCCTAAGGGGTGATCTGCAAACAACGTAACTTATTTTGTTGACTTTTGTGCTTTTTAAATTAAATTTGAGGAAATAATAAAACTGTTTACCTGCGCAACATAACATTTTTAATTGCGAACAACTAAACGTTGCATACAACTTATTTAGGTAAGGGTTCGTCCAACAACAAAGTGACAAAAGTTTGTAAAAAAAAACAATCGAATCACGTGATTTTTATTGTTTAGTGAATTTCACTGTAATTTGGCCTACATAAGGGTGTGGGATAAAAAAAATCGTTGCGTTGTATTAGAATGAACCCTCACGTAAATCAGTTTATCATAAAGGGGCCATCCAGTAACCACGTGATTACTTTTTTGAAAGTTTTAGAATTTTTCCCCCTTGTGAACATCGGTCTATTTTGATTTGTTCAACAAGTTTCATAAAATACCTACTTTTTTCGAGTTGCATACAAACTTAAGTGACGGAATTTGTGAATGACCCATGTACAATTCTTCTGTAAATATGCTCGGAAACATTATATAAAAAATATATAATATTTAGTATCCTTTTATCTTCAACAACCAACTACGCATACACCTTTTTTGCCATGTGACCAATATGATTTAAAATTTCGTGACGTTGCAACGCAAACTTAAACCTGTTGTAACTTTGGATCTAGACAACCAATTTAGTCGCTCTAGGTTGCATTTGAAAGCTCTTTCCAAGTACAAAGAGCATCCGAAATATCAAAATGATTGAATGTTTAGTTTTCTGTTGGCATAAACAACTGTCCCTTTTTCGTGACGTTGCAACGCAATAAAATGGTAAACTTACACTAGTTTGAAAAAATACTTAACTTAAGATAAACTGCAAATCCATGACATTTCCGTTTAGTACATCTAAAAACCTACAAAATGCAATCAAAAGAATAATTTTTGGATTTTATTTCGCTGAAAACCAGGAGTTTTTAGAAAAATGTTTTAAAACGATGATTTTATCACGAATTGATGCATAACTTAACCAACTTGTACATAATGATATTCAAATGATCAATTAATGAAAACCATGATTTTTGAAGCTTCAAGTAGTCTAGAATCGAGGAAAAATATCCAAATAGCTCATACACGCTTTTCAAAATTTCATCCTAAGGTGTACATTGCCGGAGAATGTGTCATAACGATTTTACGTAAGGCTCATAAAAATATAAAAACAATCGTGTTTATTTTGTATTTCATGGTTCCTTCGGCAATGTTGGCAGAAAATGTGAATTTCACTGATTATTTCAATACACTACTTTTGAAAACTCTGTATCTTTTTTGTGACGCACTTTAGCACCATACTGGCTTCGGGAGAGTTGTTCAGGACATCCAGGGCTATACTTCTACGGTGTTAGTTTCATAAAATAATAAAACATGAATTTTGTTGATTCAAAAATGTGAAAATTCAAGTTTCCCCATAATAATTTCCATACAAATTTCATTTGCTTTGCGCCAATCGTGGGCTAAACCAAACGCTCCCAAATTTTGGGAGGTTGTTTGGGACCCTAAAAGGAACCCAAAAAATGTGTTGCTGATTTGATTTTTGTCATTTTATTTTTTTCCATATAACTAGATTCCACCCTATTGGGTCATACAATGCTGAAATTTGTATGACCCAATCTCACCCCCCAGACTCAATGTCACCCTTGATGACGGTACTTAAAATAGTTATGTTTTTTTTTGTTTTGTCTAACTTTTTCATAGTTTGCACAGATTTTAAATGTTGAAGGTGACCCATTCCCATCACTGGCCAGAACTTTTCCTCGCTTAAATGTTAATAATCTCAACATCATCCCTCGTCACCTCTTCTCTGCAGACAACCGGTGGTAAGAGACCGACAAAACTGCGTCAAAAGCTGCAAATAATACGTACCCTTACCCCTCCTGGCCACCAAGTCCCGAGAGTAGCCAGAAATATGCAAAAAAAGAGTGTGCGGTGGCCAGTTGTTTTCACTGGTCGCGTGTGCTAATGAACACATCACCAGTTTCGTCACGTTCCAGCTGCCGGGAATTGCGCGGAACACAGCCAGGTCTACGAGACACCCCCCTTTCCGGACAGTCACCGCTGAGATTTGCAAGGATTGTGCGTTTGTTGCCCGCGTGTTGTTGTTGTCTCAAAGCTTTGCAGCGTTGGCCAATATCGTCGGGGTGAGAACTGTAAATATTGTTGGCAAAGTGGCAATGAAGGCGTTCCTGTCGGCACCTAAAGTGCCTACTTGAGAGGGAAAAGGTTGAAATATGATTTTACGGAAGAAATTGGTTGGGATTAGTTGGGATTGAGGTGTTAGGTGAGGGTTGATGCAATCTGTCAGCGGTGTATGAGACTAGCAATGTTTTGTAATATCCAACCTATTGATTACAATCTTTTCTCAACGATTGAAAAAAAATATTTCATCACTGTAGCAAGTCATGTCAGCTCCAATAATCGACCGGAAGCGAAATTATGGGAAAGTATAACTTCCATCAGACTAAAATATGTTACTACACTCTAGAGTTTGAGGTGGTGTTAGCCCCCAAGTAGCTTCCAATGATTCATTAAAAATGGCATAACGTTCTATTGAAGAAGTCCAGAGTTATAATATTTTTTTACGGAAGTCGGGCATGTACGTGTGTCAAACGCGTTCTGACCTTGAATCCCTTAGTCAATTGTTGCACTTACATCAATTTTCAGGCTGTGTCAAGATAACACGACAAGATTGAAACTTCTTTCGTATGAAGAGTGACAACAATGCACAAAGTTTTTTTTTTGGGTTTTTATTGAATATCTCAGGATTGAAAGTGAATTTTGGGGACCTGTGAAGGTCAAAAGGTGAGGCATTGAGAGCGGCGTTCTTAACTCACAAAATGGCGTTCTAAACTTAATATGACCCAAAATGCACGTGCGACAAGATAGCACAACAAAGACGATTTGAGGAAATATCAGAGTCTAATTCCAGCAAAATTCCGGTCTTACTTCCTAGCCCTTTTGTAACCCTTAACTACTACTATTCAGATCTCCTATCGAAAACATGACAAGCCGCCAACTTGTCAAACGTTTGCAGCAAAACAAACCCGTTCAATTATGATGCCTTCGTCACCGTTGGTCCGTATGTTACGCAACACTCAATCTCGCAATATACATATTTCCAGCAAATGAAGCCTGCTCGACCGACAAACGAGCGCAGCCAACTGGAGCAACACAACTAGTTTTGCAACTTGGTACACGGCCTACTACCAGGAAACAACCCCACCCTGACTAGAGACCCTAAATAGGGAGACTGGTCTAAGCTTGCTAAATTGATCTGGCAACGTATGTTTTGAGCTTGGCAACACTGATAAGTTTTGCTGGGCGTAAAGGCAAATGCTCGTTTGGATACGTCAAACTCGCGTCTGTTTGGGTACGTCAAATTCACTTCGTCCAGTCTCCCTATTTAGGATCTCTAACCCTGACAGCCCGTTGAAAGCAACCTCGGAGTGCGGGCCGGGTCGGGCAAATGTGACTTTCCTCACTCACTCCAGGCCGTCAACACCGCCCACGTGGATGCGTGGAGCTTTAGCCACGTGCACCGTCAGTTCAGAACTCCAATCTAGTAGTTCGCCAGTAGGTAGGTTGAGGCAAAGTTTCTGGAAGATCCATGCGGGCTGCTTTGATTCGACGAAGAGCAGCTCAGCCTTTTATAATAAACTAATTACGAAACTGTACACCCCTGAGGGGGGAGGAGGGGCGGAGGTTAGTAGTGTCACGTGCTTAATTAACGTGAAATTTACCTACCACGTGGATGGAGGCCCGCCAGAAGGGAGCTTTTGCTGGCCTAATTAGTTTCCGAGCGAGAGAGAATGGGCCCAAGAAATCGGACAAGTTCCGCAAAAGGACCAAACTTGTCACCAAGTTGTTAACGGAGAGATTACATCATCAGTGCGGGAAAGGACTACGTTTATGTAGTGCAATAAATGGCTGTGTTACAAAACAAGGTAATACACTAGAAAATATTCCTACGGGTTATGACATGGTTACGGCTAAGAACTACACGGAAGTATAACTTTCCACTTGAACTACTTCACTATGCTCAACGAAACATCCAGTTCCAGTTCATAATGAAATGTTGCTATAAGCTAATTACAGCTAAACAATCCAAGCTCATCCCGATCCCAAAGCCAGCATCTTCGCATCCTGCAGCAGATTCATCTCTACACGACCAACGATAGAGCCCCAAAGTCCCACCGTGGCCAACACTATCTCGCACACGACGAACCTCTCAGAGCAAAAAGCGAAATTTATCCAAGGCCCAGTTCCGGAAATGACGCATCTCCAGCGGCAGCATCCCTCACTCCGGGGGGAGCACGAAACTTGACGGTGCCATAAATTATGTTTTTATGCATGGTTTGGTTCTTGTGGCACCATAACACAGGACGACTCCCAGGTAGCTAAAGTTTGCTTTTGAGTGCAACGGTGGAGGCTGGGAAATGTTTTTCCCTTCCAGCAGTGGAAAAACGCTCAACTTTCTCGGTGCAGCATGGCATGGTCGACCTCCTCAGAAACTGTCAGTAATTAGTAATTTGGTTTGCCACCGCAGACGTATGGTTTTTGGTGGTTGTTTTTGTTGTGGTTTAAAACACCATGGTTGGGGAATTTCCGGTAAGTGGGGATTAACCAGGGTCTGCTCTGGATTTGTTTTGCGTTTTTTTTTAAACAAATAAAAGCTATTTAAGCTAGGTTAAAAAAGTTGCACCAATGAGCTGACAAAACTAAATAAAGTCTTTAGAGAACCCCAGCAAACTCAAAACATGAATCTCAACCTTGATCTCAACAATTAACTTAACATTTAAATTTTATGGTAAGTACCATAACTCTAAAATAAATTTAAATAAGCATTAAAATGGTTATTTTAAAATAATTATGTGAAGGGAAGTTACTGAAAAAGTAGCTCAATTACAAAAATAAAACCTTGACACAAAATATACATTTAAAAAGGGATACAGATATACAGTACAGTACAGTACAGTATCAGTACTTTATTGATATTTATTTTGATTACAAAATTTCAAAAAAATCAGGAGACAAAATATTAAACTTTATCTGAAAAAAAAATGCACAGTCAACAAAATTAATGATTATCATAATTATTCGTATTTTTTGGCAGTTGCACAACTGTTATAATGTATACAGCATTTTGTGATACTTTTTGTTTTAATTGGCTTGTGAGTTGACAAAAACTTTGAATCTAATCTAATCTAAACCAAACGCAAAGTTGACAAATACTTTGAATCATATTTTCTCCTTTTTAGTTAAATTGTTAAATGACAACTTTTTGTCAACTCACAACAATTTTGTTTTGCAATTATTTGAGCTTCTGAAAAAAGTAGTTGTTGCGAATAAACGCAGAGTGACGCGCCCCTCGGACACTGCTGCTGAAGATCTTTGTGTATTGTTCAATTGTGTGTACTTATGGCTCTCGGTGCCCGTGCTACTGCTCAAAGTAGAATCAGAAATAAACAACAATTTGAAGCGAGCGGTAGTGCGGGCGCAGCTAATGGAATAACAATCCTGCCTCAGCTGCTTATAAACACCGAAGTTGTAAGTATTGTGATTTTGTGAAACTTTATGTAACTAATTAAGTGTAATAAATTGCAGTTTTCAACATGTCTGAATTAAGTCGTTTTATTTGGACTGTTCGAGGAACCGGTGCGCGTTCGCAACAGTAGTAGTTTATGCAACAAGTTGCAAAAAGAGGATTTTTTCAGCACGAGGTTCACCGAGTTGGATAAATGCTAAGAGTGCTGAAAAAATCAAGTTTTGCAACGAGTTCCATACAACATTTTTTGCAATTCCGAAAAACACCCATTGAGTGAAATTTTAAGTCAAATTTTCATGTATTTTGTCAATAAATCAACAAGTTCATCTTTAAGCACCCATTTCAGTGCTGAAAAGTAGAACTTTTCAGCATTTATTTTGAAAAGTGTTGCTATTCGATTCTGTTATTTTTGATACAGAAAAGTTGACTATTTCGTCGTTCAAGAATGACAGGAAAAGTAAGTAGTTTCACGACGGAATTGCAAACACATCTTTTTTACGTCCAGAAAATTTCAACAAAGCTTTCAAATCACTTTATCTTACAAAAATACCTTAAAAAATCCGTAATTAATTAAATATGGTGAAAATACAATTCATGAAAAAACTTTTGAGCAATCGAAAGTTTCACCAAATTTACATCAATATCCTTTAACCTTAACTTCAATTCAATGTTTCGAGGATATTTATAATAAGTCACCATATAAAAGTTGTCATTTTATATTTTCACTGTAAGTTTAGGCAAAATTCATTTTAAATCAGTTTTTGCTTTCAAAATGAGTTAGGCCATTGCAAATATTTTTCAAAGTTTATGTCCTTTCTTCAATATCGGTACAAAAAATAAGGGGGCACATTTTTTTTAAATGAAAATATAAGTCTATTTAACTCAAATTAATCTAAAATTCATTTTTCTGGGTCGTTTAAAAATATTTTTGGATTTTATAAAATTTAGATGTACGGCCTCACAAAAACTTTTTTTAATTAAAAAAATCCGCCGATACTTTGAAATTTTGGAAAATAATTATGGAAAAACAACTGGACAAGTGTATAATGCATTTTAAAACACTTTTTTTATTCAAATGATGTTACCTTGGCTCGTAATTTCAGTTTTTATACTTTTTTTTTAATTTGTGCAACGGACTTATTGATAGTTGATAAGTTTGAAAAAAGTTGTACAGTTGATTGTTAACGATTTACCATACATTGCATAGCATTTAATTAAGTATATCATATTAAATGTGGCACTTCTTGAAGAACTTTAGGAGACTAAAGAAGAATATTTTTTTGAATAAATCATTGATAATTTTTTTTTTTTGCGGCAGCAGCAGCACTACTGTAGTAAGGTATAATGAATTTTGTGATACTTTTTTGTTAAAAAAAATATGTAAATTTGGCTTGAAATAAAAAAAAAATTTAAATATATTTTCAACTAACTATTCAATTTGTTAAGTGGTTTGTGTTTCTGGGGACCCCAAACTTCATGCTTCTTCTCGAGTTGAGCCTGCGCAGAAATTTTGTTGGTCGGTGTAATCGGTCACAAACTTTGATGTGACAGAAACAATATTGAAATTGTTTTTTATATACTCTCTGTTAATCAACACATTATATTAAGATTAGATCCGTATTAACATTTAACATATTTTTTTTAAATAATGTTTTGATCTTCAACAACAAAATTTTCCAAATTAAGTAAACAAAAAACTAGGTTGTTGTTGTTGAATATTTAATCGAAAATCGAAATAGAAAAGAACCCTGTCTTTGTCATTTTTCTCCTAAAAAAAAATGTTAATTAGTATTTGTGTATAGTATTTGTGTACAGTGTCAATGATTATTTTTGGAGATGATAGGTAGGGTATTTCGTCACTTGAGAAAGACAGGAAATGTTAGTATTTTCAAAATAAAATTGCAGTTTTTGTACAATTACGTTGTAAAACTTATTATTTTTCTTGATATTCTTGAATGACTTTATGGCCTACTGTTCATAGCCAAAAATAACAGTAGTGACTTTTCAGCAACTATTTGAGTACTGAAAAGTTCATTTTTTCAACACTTGTATCGAAAAGTATTACTTTGAAGTTTAAAACTTACCATGACAGCAAATTACATTTAAGCGGGTAAACAAACGTTTCAATGATATAATCCAATTCAAAGGGTATTTTGTGGAACTGTAAAAAATATGTATTTTGCTCGTTACAAAATTAAATCTTTTCAGCACTCGTCGTACTTATCCTCCTTGATAAACATCGTTGAATGTACGACTCATACTGAAAAACTTTTAGTTTTGTAACATATTTCATTTTCTACTTAATATTGAGTGAAATAATGATTTGAAGCTCTGCAAAAAGGATTTTTTTGTTGAATTAAGCTTTTTACAATACATCTTACAATATTCTCAAATCGTTGTAACGGTCCATCTTTGTAAAGCCACTAGTATGGCTTCTTATTCTTTTCAATTTGTCAAGATTTAAAGTAAATGCAATACTTTATTTGCAAAAATGCTTTATAAACAACGTTGTGATTTATTTGTAGATATGACAGCTACTTTTATTAAAAGAAATCTAGAAAAAAGACGTTACTGTCAGAAAATATCCTATTGTTGTTCAATAAAATCTTAAAAATTACAAAAAATCAAAAATGTTAATGGAATTGTTGAATTCAGATGAATTTTGCTTCAGATAACATGTTTAACATGAAAATGCAACACATGAAGCCTAAAGCTTTTTCCTCTCTTTTCACTAGCAATAGAACAATAGAAAATGCTTCACCTCTACGAAAAGATTGCGAAAGCTCACAAAATTTAAAACTACACAATTTTTTCCCCTGCCATCCAGAGAGTTTTGGTTTTGCGATTGCCACTGGATGGTGTGTATGTAAACTTGCAGCTGAACCTGGTTGGTTGCCTGTAACGTTGTTGTTTACTCCACCAGAAAGCATCGTCCCTGACTCCTGGTGCTGCTCCCTGAGAACTGGAAAACCATAAACTAACCTTTTGATGTTTTTACGCCTTTTGCCGAGCGAGAGAGAGTAAGTAACATCTTGCCACTGCTGGTTGGTTGGTTTTTCGGTTTAGTCAGTTAGTCGGTTGGATGGCATCAACCCTTAAGGGCTGAAGCAACAGTCAATTCTTCCTCAATTGATTTATTTTTTAACCAAGATTTTAAGTTTTTCCTGACTTGCTGACAACCCATCTTGTCTCATTCAGCTTTGATGTTTTTTTTATACAATAAAAATTTTCTGAACTCACTGTAATACATATTTTGCCAAGGTTACCGCCACCGCAGAAGAGTGCTGCTGCGAGCTTTATGCCACTTTTTGATTGAAGCTCGTATTTATTTTTAGTACCGAGTGCAAACAAGTAAAAAATATTGCATTTTGCAGCAGCCCAGCTGGTTGCGGTCCAATTAAAATGTTCATTAAACCGAACTTAAATGGCGGCGCACTGTGGAATGGCTGGATTTTTGCCTGCAACTGCAGCTTTAGTTCGTCAGAGAAAGTTTTCAAACGAAAGGGAAAAGTTATCCATTTGACATTGGCTGTGGGAGTGTCGTTTTTTTTTTGTGTACGAAAATATGCTGCTTATCCGGCAGCAACGGAGCTGAGTCGATGCATAATCCGGTATTAACCCAAATCGTTTTCGGTGACCGTTTGTTGGAACTCGCAGATGTTTGGCTACCACTTTCGTCGGTAGTGACAAATTAAATTTTCATTGAAATTTTAATTTCTGTGGAACGTTATCTTTTGGTATGAAATTAGCTTGATAAATATGATTCCAACAAACCCGTTTCATAATATGTATTTCGACCACAACAGAACCATTTACGAAAACGACCAGCAATCAAGAGCAAAACACTTTTCGCTCCATCCAGTTCATGATTCATAATTTACGATATTGTTTTCTCGTATTTATATCGATTGCAATGATTTTTATCTCACATTATGATGGCATCCTGGCCTCTGGTCGTACAAGTATGTATTTTTCACCGATGGTGGTTATAACTTGGCACGTTCAACCGACCAGACGACAACGATTTCCACCTTGACCAGGGGCCACAATGTGCCATCATCATCATCGACATCGAGGACCGTCGTTCAATTGAACCGCTTGAACGTGTGTCAATGGGCTGAAATATGGCTTGTCTTATTGGTTTACCCTCCGTTGGCCAGGGTCCGACTCTGGGAAACGTTTCACACCTTGTGAACTGGAACAGGGTTTTCGGAAGCAAAAAGCAAAAAGCAAAAAGCAAAAAGCAAAAAGCAAAAAGCAAAAAGCAAAAAGCAAAAAGCAAAAAGCAAAAAGCAAAAAGCAAAAAGCAAAAAGCAAAAAGCAAAAAGCAAAAAGCAAAAAGCAAAAAGCAAAAAGCAAAAAGCAAAAAGCAAAAAGCAAAAAGCAAAAAGCAAAAAGCAAAAAGCAAAAAGCAAAAAGCAAAAAGCAAAAAGCAAAAAGCAAAAAGCAAAAAAGTACAAAATCATGTAATCATGTAAATTTATCAAGAAAAAAATAATTAGCAAATAATGGACAAGATTACAAAAACAGAGAAATCCGAACGATCCGGTACAAAAATCCCTCCCAAGTCTTGATTCCTGAACTGTTCCGTTCTGTTCGCACCGGCCGGCGTGTAGCTCGTTATCCCAGAGGTCACACAAAATATGCCATGGTGGTGCCACCAGAGGAACCATCAGTACACCTTCAAACCTGACCAGACCGGGCCCCGTTGATGGTCACTGCCAAGGCGAGATAATGAATTGTGGGTCCATAAAAATGTCGCCTACACGTGTAACGCGTTGGCTTGTTACACAGGGCCCGGACACGAGCTGGACAAAACCCCAGAATGTGGTCCCATCGAAGTGGTGGTGCGGTGGGGGATGGTTTTCGGAAGGGTGAAATATTTTTATGACATCTTGTTAAAGATGGTTTCATGATTAGGTGTACGCCTGTGTGTGTGCGACGATAAACGGCACTGCAAATGCCATCATTTATCGTGGAACACACAATTTGCTACAAAGAAGTGGGTACAACTTTATAGCGGAGATGGTCACGGACTTAACGTGTTCCCGAGATTGAGGAACGGGAAACATCTGTTACGGATCCAAAGTGTCTGGTCTGCGGCTGTCGATGTGCCAAAATGTACTCTCCTTAGCGTCAATTTGTTATCCTTGCATTCTCCGCTGGATTCTTGGAGGATTTTAAGCTCTAGTCTTTTACTTACCCATTAGTGGCGATGTAACGAGAGTACAGTGTGATCTGGAATTTATGGTTTCAATATTATGGAACCATATTGCTCTATTATTTGTTTGCAATCAATGTAAATTCAAATTTCAAACGACGTTTTGACTCAAAAAACTATGAGCTTTAATGGATACGGCACCCACAGATTACTGTACTTCCTCGAAACATGAAATCGAACTTTTACTTGACGTCCTGCAACATTCCTAAAGCAATTTACGAAATTGACCGTCTCAGTCTTTCCACTTTCCTTTTAGCTGAATTAAAATCCTCTTTGCCACTAGAGAGACGATTTCACTAGTAGAAAAAAAAATCTGTGCCACTTTGCTTTCTACCCTTTTCCTCGCTCCTAAAACTCTCAAACTGATGCAGCAAAGTTAGGGGGAAAACTACATGATGTTTCCTTGGCGAGAACTTTTCCATGCAGTTTTAGGACTCTTAGCCATCGGATGTGGTGTGGTGCAAATTATTTACATTGAATTTTCCGAACTGGTGCACTGGTCCTTCGAAGGGGGAAGAGAATTCCTTCCTCTCGAGAGTCATGTTGGCATTCCTCGAGTGTAACTTTTGAAAGCTCTGCAACTGATTCGGGCGTCGGGTTTCCACCAACTCGAAGTTAAAACAGGAAAATGTGTTGAGCAAAAGATTTTTCCTTCAGTTTTTTCGTTGTTTTAGTCAAAATTCCTTGCCTTTCTTTCTTGCTTATACTATACTGCGAGAAAACACGTCGTTGAACTTACGTGATGTAATGAAATCTTCATGCCACCTCAAACTTTGGTCGTCTAGAGGTGAATTTTAACCGGTTACTTTTGTAGAAATTCCCGGAACAGAAAAATAGGAAGATCATGTAAAATTGACTTCAAAAAAAGAAACAGAATTCATTTTTGCGTAATTTATTCATCATTGATCAGCCATTGAAAGGTAACAAAATTTTATGTTAATCAGTCAAAAACAAATGTTTAGAGTCCTCCTTTTCAAACATTCGAATGATTTTCAAGAAGGCTGAGTTCATTTATGTCTTTCTCACTGAGGAGAGGCTATAACATCACTTGGAAAATGAACTTTTTAATTAGACTAAAAAAAAAGACCTACATTCATTTATACTTATCGAGTCAGAATCAAATTCTGAACAAATGTCTGTACGTCTGTGGGAATGTTGATCAAAATTATGCACTAGATTATCTCGGCTTTGGCTGAACGAATTTTGTCTTGATGTGGTCCATTCGGTTCACTTTCATGTTCTACAGCTTGATATTGAAAATTGTACAGTTTCATTTAGTTAAAGTTATGATGAAAAACAATTTAGACGACTTTTGTAAAGGGTTATTTTTCAACATAACCTCAAATGCTGTCCAGAGGGTTGCCATTTTCTTCAAAGGCGGTGTCTGTATATTCTTGACAAAAAGTCTGTAGGTAGTTTGATAAACCATGTGTTTTTGTAAGTTATTATTTAATGGATTATTATAGAATGAAAAAAAAAACACCACTAAACAGTACACTCAAAATAGTGAGTTCGCGTAATCGTGAACAGAGTTTATGCCAACGGGAACCAGGAAGAAAACTGTTCACTTTCATGGTGCAATGCACTATAAAATTTGAACAGTTTTCTTCCTGGTTCCCGTTGGCATGAACTCTGTTCACGTTTACGCGAACTCATTTTTTTGAGTGTAGGTAAAAAAACGACTTTGGGGATACCCTCTGATTCGATTCCTCAGGCAAAATAAGTATCTGTGCTTATTTGGAAAAACATCATTTCAGAATTTAGGCAGCAGGTGGCGCAGGTCTCGCTTAAAATGACTTGGACCATACTTCCTATGTATCCCTTATATACTTTCAAGTATATAAGCTAATAACTCATCAGGATCAACTCGGATCTTTTTGCAACCTTTGACAAAGTAAAAGTAAATTGAATTTCCTACATTAATCTCACAGTTGGAAAAAATTGGGAAAGACCTGCGCCACTTGCTGCCAAAATTCTGAAGCGATGTTTCCCCCCATATATTTTCGCGATTTTCCTCATACATATAGACTTCATCGATTTTTGCCTATAGAAACGAGCCAGGGATTTTCCAAAATTTTCGATTTTTCTTGTCACCCTACTAAACAGCTATTTCTTTAAAAGAATTATGGTCGTGGGACACATATATCATACAAATTATGTAATGATTAAGCCAAGTGTCTTTAAACCTTATACTTGCAAAATCAAGAATCAAATTTAAACGGAATGGCTTTCAATCATACTGAATTTGGATGAAAAGTGGTCAAATAACTGTCAAAATATAATTTGTTACCATCATCAGGGGTGACATTGGTACTTATGGGGTAAGATTGGGTCATACAAAAAGGCTGAAATTTGTATGACCCATTCTCACTCCCCAGACCCTATGTCACCCCTGATGACGGTACTCAATAAAAATAAGTTCGAATCAGAAAATGGACTTAACTATGGAATTATATTTTTTTTTTAATTTTTAAGGATGATTGGCTTATTTGGATTTGTAAACAAGCTGCTCTTATAAAATTTTAACATTCACTGACATGTGTTCTTGAATTAAACACTAGAATAATATGAAATTAGTTTCTTATTTTAAAGTTTTGAGCAATATTGAAATGGAATTCAAAAGAATATTCAAATTTCAACATTATGCTTCTATGATTTTTTTCTGATATCGCATTTTTTTTAAATTGTATTCAAAGTTGATAAGGCCAATGCAATATGTAATTAAAATTTTAAGGCGATGATTGCTGGAATACACTTTAGAAGGTTAATTTATGCATTACTAAATAACAAAAAAAAATCAAGAGGCTCAGAGCCTAAAGTCAAAAACTTGTAATAAAATTTGTACTAGACTGAACCTATTTAAGCAATTATTTAAAAGTGTTTTTTTTAACGAAACTTCAAAAAGAAATTTCAAAAATATCCATTATATGAAAATGAATCAATGTACTAACTGGAAAACTGATACAAAATGTCCCATTGGAATTCATAATATTTTTTTAAAGCACAATTGAATAAAAAAAACATTTCAGAATGCAAGTTGTATGTGGCCTATCCTAGTACAGTCGTGCCTCGGTTTAGCACCGCATATGGGGGATGCAAAACCGAGGCGTGCATAACCGAGGTACAGAGCTTATGGGATTTTGGCTATATGGGAGACATTGGCTTTAATCGTACGAAAAATCATGCAAACATCAAAAAATTATAGTGTTTTGGAATCGGGATGATGTCAGCTATCCATTAAAATTATTATTTCATGAAAGTTTTCACAAAAATACGTATTTTTTCTGTATTTCGAAAATGCATATTTTTTCTCTAAAGAAACCAAAAATATATTGTTATTGCAATATGGGTATCAAATGATCAAAATTTTTTCATACATTTTGGATGTGATAATAACATTTTTAGAAAATACTAAAAAATTTCACAAAACTATGTTTTTTTCGAAAAAAATACTCAAAATTTCAATTTTTACAATATGGGTATCAAACGATTGGGATTTTTTCATACATTTCGAATGTAATAATTTTATTTTTGAAAATACTCCAAATTTTCTCAAAATTACGTATTTTCGAAAAAAATACTCAAAATTTCAATTTTTACAATATGGGTATCAAACGATCGGGATTTTTTCATACATTTCGAATGTAATAACAACATTTTTTGAAAATACTCAAAATTTTCACAAAACTACGTATTTTCGAAAAAAATACTCAAAATTTCAATTTTTACAATATGGGTATCAAACGATCGGGTTTTTTCCATACATTTCGAATGTTATTAAAAAAAAATTTGAAAATACTCAAAATTTTCACAAAACTACGTATTTTCGAAAAAAATATTTAAAATTTCAATTTTTACAATATGGGTATCAAACGATAATAATATAATAATATAACGGGACCATCCATAAACCACGTGGACACTTTCGGGGGGGGGGGGGGGGGTAAGCGATTGTCCACGCTTCATACAAAAAATATTTTTTTTTGTATGGGCAATTGTCCACGAAGGGTGGGGGAGGGGTGGGTTGAGATTCCCAAAAAAGTGTCCACGTGGTTTATGGATAGTCCCAACAATAACCGCAATAATTGATTTTTTTTGAAAATACGAAATTTTATGAAAATTTTGAGAATTTTCAAAAAAAAATTGATTACATTCGAAATATATTAAAAAATCGTGACAGTTTTGTGAAAATTTTGAGTATTTTCTAAAAATGTTGTTATTACATTCGAAATGTATGAAAAAATCCCGATCGTTTAATACCCATATTGTAAAAATTTAAATTTTGAGTATTTTTTCGTAAAAACGTAGTTTTGTGAAAATTTGGAGTATTTTCTTAAAAATGTTATTATTACATCCAAAATGTATGAAAAAAACCTGATCATTTGATACCCATATTGCAATAACAATATATTTTTGGATTTTTTTGTGAAAGAAAAATGCATTTTCGAAATACAGGAAAAATACGTATTTTTGTGAAAATTTTCATGAAATAATAATTTTAATGGAAAACTGACAGCATCCCGATTCCAAAACACTAAAATTTTTTAATGTTTGCATGATTATTCATAGAATTATAGCCAATGTCTCCCATATAGCCAAAATCCCATAAGCTCTGTGCTTCAGTTAAGCACTGGGCCGTGCTTAACCGAGGCAGCTGAACGGTGCAAAACTGGGGCAGTGCAAAACCGAGGCGTGCAAAACCGAGGCATGGCTGTACATGTTTCAAAAGTATTATTCTAAACACTTAAACAGATTCACTTCACTTTATGGTAAAAAAATGATTTTGAAATTTTTTTGAAATGTGTTTAAACGGATTGAAAAATGGTTACGTTTATTGTACTTTTATAATATATTTTTTCTTCATTTTTATTTACATTTTTCAAAAGTTGGAAAAAGCATGAAAATAGATTGATAAATTGTCAATTGTTATGTCTGTGAATAAAGTTGCATGTAATTTTGATTTGAATAAAATTTTATTCTTTTATTAGTTAGTTAGTAGCTTTAAACTTTAATATTAATTTTAGTTTGATAATTTTTCCACAAAGTTTGATGCAGATTTGATCAAAAAATATTAACTGTTTTCATTACAGTTGAACTATTTTACATTCTCTTGAAAATTATTTTCCTGCATTTTTTCGATGAAATTGTTTGAAAAGTTTCCCTGAGAATGAAAAATGAAAACCCAAATTTTCACTGAAAACTGAAGATTTTTTTTTCTATAAATTCCTTCCAATGCTCTGTGGTAAGCTGTTTAAATTCCCAATCATTATGGTTAAAACTCACGCTACCAAAAACAGAAACATACACCAAAAAGTACTACAACTAAATCAACTCTACCTGATCAAGCAAAACATTGTTGGACTGCTGATACCATCAAAACAAGCAGGAAACTAAATTTTCATCAAATTCGCACAAGCTACTTCTTTTTGGTACCAACTAAAATCACCATATTCGCGATAACTGTGAAACTATTTTGTATCTTGGAAATCAAAAGTCGTACGAGATCGATCCATGACGTATTCCAGAGTTTTTTTTTCAAGGTGTTATGGATTTTTCTGTTTATTGGATCAAATTAAAGTCTAGAATTGTAAATTGTTACGTCTTACATGCTTCAGTGCTGTTTATGGTTTATGAACACTCACAAGTAATATCGTACCGAAATTTAAATACCTGTGTCGCTCTACATTTTGAGGGTTTCGACTTTTTCGTTGGTTTCGTTGTAACTTCTTCATCATCTTTTACAAAAGCTGTCATCAATTTTCTCTTCACTGCTTGAGCGAATGGCGCTCTGGGTAGCGTCCTAAAGTAAAAGTCTCCTCCTGCCCGGCTATTGAACACCCCTAGCCTGTTTGACACATTAGAGTCACACGATCCAAGAAGGAAACGGGCGTAGTTGTTGCACCGGTTGCCTTCGAAGGATAGCGATGCATTTAGCGACAGCCGAAACAGTGTTGTAGAGTGCATGTGGCTGCAAAACAGTTGAAGTGCAAACTCGGCATCACTTCCAACCGGAATCACACAGTTTGGTTGTGGATTGTTTCCTCCGTTGGGGTAGAAATTGTCGTGACCATCACCGAACAGTACTCCGCCTTCACCTCGCGAAGTTATGACCATCTGGACGTAATGCGCGTCCGTACTGTCCAGCCGGAACTGTAATCCCCGATCAACGGGCACGGTGAAGTACGCTCTGGCAGGATCGAGCCCGTAGATTTGGCCAATTTCCCCGTCAAAGTTGAACCCGATCTGGCCGCAGATGTGTGCCCCTAAACTGTGGCCAATCAGTGTCACGTCTTTAAGGGCAACTCCTCGGCCAACCAGAAACCTGATGAACTTGGACACGTGACCTGAGACCAGCAGCGTATTGTCTTTCGCAGCCTGCTCGTACTGATAAGCCGCTAGCCTTTCCCACTGAACGACGACCACGTTGGTGTCCATTTCGCTGATGACACTCTGCGCCATTTCCTGAACCCACAGCTTTTTGGCGTCATCCGTCCAACCGTGGATCACGAACGTTACGGGTTTCGACAGGTTTAACTTGGAGTCAATTCCCGGATCTTTCCATCTTGTTTCCTGCAGCGTCGTTGAATCGCTGCGAATAGAATCCTTTTAAAACAATTTCTTCGTTCGACTAATCAATACCAACCTATGACCACAGAAGAACAGCACCAACGTTTCGACGGGAGCTATAATTTTGCGAATCGCATTAAACTTGAAGTTGTTGAACCAAAGCAAAGCCATCGTATCCATCAGTTGGCCAATGTTGTTGTCAGCTTCTTTGCTGAACAGTTCCTTCAGTCCACCATTTGCACTGCTGATTATGGCTAACGTTCCTAGCAAGATCGCGGGAAGGTACATTTGAAACTGGTCACTGGTTGAAATTTAACGCACAAAACGCGGTACAGTTGACCACACATCCAACGGTAGACCGTTCGGCCACGTGCCTCATCTGGCTTCTTTTATAGTTTGGAAAGGTGCGTAAGAAAGTGCGTTACGTTCTGTTGATAAGCTGAAGCAAATAATCCGCCAGAACGTGATGTTGGTCTATATTGAAATGTTTTTTTTTTTCTTTGCAATAATTATTTAATATTTCGTTCCTGTTTTTATTTACAATTTATTATTTTGTCTCAATGAACGGCGTCGTTTTTTTATGAACTCATTCTAATT
Source organism: Culex pipiens pallens (assembly GCF_016801865.2). NCBI lineage: Eukaryota > Metazoa > Arthropoda > Insecta > Diptera > Culicidae > Culex > Culex pipiens. Next base: position 159,965,821 of record NC_068938.1, read on the forward strand.
ACAGACGCTGTTGAGTTTAGCACGGTCAAATCAGACTCTTTATGAATGACTTGTTTATCTTCTTCTTTTTATGTAAATAAATGATGGAAAATATCCTATCAACAAACATGCATTATTTTTTTGATCAATTTCCATTAAGTACAACATTACTTTTGATTCGTGTCTCGTCAATCAGTATCAGCACCGTTTCAAGGAAAAGAAAGTGTAAATGGAACGTACACTCCAAATTCCAACCACGTGCCACCTTCTGTCATGGAAAATCCTTTGTTAACTACACAACCCACACGTGGAACACTGCTGTTGGAGCTGACCCCCCACCTCGAACGCACTCTGCTCCTTGACATCAGCAAACAACAGCGGCCATCGGATGAGGGGGGTAAAACTATTCGTGGGTAGTTTTCCTTTCAGCTTCCAATCAATGGAAAATCTCGTTGACGATATGGGTTCGATATTTCTATAGGAATGCGTGTTGACATACCAAAGTCAGGAAGTTTTTCCTCTCGCTCTCTAACGTCTGAAGACGTGACTGGAATTTTCAAAATTTCTCTGAAAATTGCCGATTGGGTTCGTCTCCTTGCGGAATTTTAAAACCAGCCCAGTCTACCCTAATCGACGCACATTCCGTTATCGTAAATCAACCTTTAATTAGAAGAAAATTTCAGACTTCTAAATCGTACGAAAGGTGCTGCTGAATCCTTGCGCGATTTGCCGCCGTCGCTCATTAGCCGTTTAATTAGTAATCTCTCTTTCCCGCCCCAGAACGTCTCATTAAATTCAAATCTAGCCGCCGCCCCAAAGACCAAAAAGGGCAAATGTCGCAGATTTGTCACCACGGAGAAAGGGAAAAAAATCACGAGCGGCACGCGGTCTCTTTATTCGGCGAAAGCGTCTACGAACGATGAAAGAACCGTCGTACGTAATTAATTACAGACCTACTAAATTCAATCCTCGACGCAGCACAAGTCGGTACCACATCGTACGCACATTGGAAATCTTGCGGCGTTCTTTCTTGAAGACGATATCCGAAAGCGGAAAAGATGGATAGAATATTCTGCACATTTTAGGGGAAGGTGGGTTAAAAAACGTAGAAAGACAGATTTAAAAAAATTAAGAATGTAACGAAGCATAATAAGTAAGAAACAAGAAACAAGAAACAAGAAACAAGAAACAAGAAACAAGAAACAAGAAACAAGAAACAAGAAACAAGAAACAAGAAACAAGAAACAAGAAACAAGAAACAAGAAACAAGAAACAAGAAACAAGAAACAAGAAACAAGAAACAAGAAACAAGAAACAAGAAACAAGAAACAAGAAACAAGAAACAAGAAACAAGAAACAAGAAACAAGAAACAAGAAACAAGAAACAAGAAACAAGAAACAAGAAACAAGAAACAAGAAACAAGAAACAAGAAACAAGAAACAAGAAACAAGAAACAAGAAACAAGAAACAAGAAACAAGAAACAAGAAACAAGAAACAAGAAACAAGAAACAAGAAACAAGAAACAAGAAACAAGAAACAAGAAACAAGAAACAAGAAACAAGAAACAAGAAACAAGAAACAAGAAACAAGAAACAAGAAACAAGAAACAAGAAACAAGAAACAAGAAACAAGAAACAAGAAACAAGAAACAAGAAACAAGAAACAAGAAACAAGAAACAAGAAACAAGAAACAAGAAACAAGAAACAAGAAACAAGAAACAAGAAACAAGAAACAAGAAACAAGAAACAAGAAACAAGAAACAAGAAACAAGAAACAAGAAACAAGAAACAAGAAACAAGAAACAAGAAACAAGAAACAAGAAACAAGAAACAAGAAACAAGAAACAAGAAACAAGAAACAAGAAACAAGAAACAAGAAACAAGAAACAAGAAACAAGAAACAAGAAACAAGAAACAAGAAACAAGAAACAAGAAACAAGAAACAAGAAACAAGAAACAAGAAACAAGAAACAAGAAACAAGAAACAAGAAACAAGAAACTAAAAAATAATTTTGAAACTATAAAAAAGAGTCGTTGTTTCACCCCAATTTCCCAAAAATTTAAGACGCGAGCAATTTCTGAAGGTTAAAAAATCGCGGTCGGCTTTTTCCTTTGAACCAAAGGAATCTGCCACAATGTGTTAGCGCGGAATAAATTCCGAAAAAACCACAACACATCGCTCTCGAAGAATGAGGAAAAAGTACGACCCTTCTGGAGACAAAAATCCAAAAACGCTTTAAGGTTTGCACGTGCCGCACTGATTTACTCTTTCTCTAATATTGCAAATACAAATACACGCTCATCCCAAAACCCCATTCATGCCGAGTTTAATTTAATTCCTGGTAATTAATAAAGCCAACGCGGTGCGGTGTTTTCTTCTTGCGACTTAAGTCAGCCACATTTGTCTGGCTTTGCCTTAAGCACTTTAAATGGCGGAACCAGATTAACGCAACTCGGCGGCGACGGCGAACTTTGGCTTTTGGACCGAAAGTCTCAGAGTTGTGTGTGATGTGACAAGCAAATCGCATTTGATTCGCCCCTGATGAGAGTGAAAGCGGGAAGATGAGCAGCGGGCTTAAGACTGTTGGGAAATGTTTGAAACATATTTTTAGATATGTAACTAAAGAAGCACAGATGGGAAGGGACACTAATGAGCTCCCTCTCACCTTTTCATTCAGGTTCGCAGACAGATTTCAAAACAATGAAAGAAACGCATGAATTGTTTTTGGTGAGATTAATGACTTTCAAAGTTGGTTCTAGCCAGCTTCAATGACATTTGCTGTAACCTTTCGCTCTTAACGAAAAGTGTCTCAAACATATGATAAACAAAAATATCATGTGTAATATTTATTTCCAATGTTTTTAGACAAATATATAGGACATTTTCTGATCAATTAAACATAATATTTTTCGAGATGGTCAAGCTTAGTGATGAATTCTACAAGTTAAACAGACACGTTTTTGAACAAAAAGCGTCTATTACTGAACAATTCTTTCAGATTTCGATCATTCGATTTTTTTGTATTTTTTAATCTGGCTGAACCTTTTATGGTGCTTTCGGTATGCCCAAAGAAGCTATTTCGCATCATTAATTTGACCATATAATTTTCCATACAAATTTGGCAGCTGTCCATACAAAAGTGATGAATGAAAATTAAAAAATCTGTATCTTTTGAAGGAATTTTCTGAACGATTTGGTGTCTTCGGAAAAGTTGTAGGTATGGATAAGGACTAAACTGAAAAAAAATGGTATACGGTTAAAAGTGACTAATTCAATAAAACTTGATTTGCAAAAAACACAATTTTTAATTTTTTTTATTTTTTATATGTTTTAGGGGACATAAAATGCCAACTTTTCAGAAATTTCTAGGTTGAGCAAAAAATCTTTGACCGAGTTATGAATTTTTGAATCAATCCTGATTTTTTCAAAAAATCGAAATATCAGTTTAACTTTATTTATCGATGAAAAATTAATTTTGCAATCAAAAAGTATTTTGGTAAAATTTTGATAAAGTGCACCGATTTCAAGTTAAAGTCATTTTTAGGTAATTTTTTGAAATAATCGCAGTTCTTCATTTTTGACGAAGAACTTCGTCTTAGGGCTCTATACAGGGTAGCAATCCAAAATTTCGCGGAGCGAAATGTAACGAAAAGAAAATAAACGCGACTGCAAGATTTGCAACAATAATATCTCAACTCCTGTTCAACACACGCAAAAGTGGTACCCACCAAACGAAAGGGGAGATTTCAAGCTTTCTTAATATACCTAATTAATGACCATGAAATTTAGATAAAGCACTTAAAAACTGAGTTTAAATTAATAAAACTGCTTCCACACAGCAAGCAAGCACGCACACAACACACACACGCGCAGACTCTCTCTTTGACTCCGCCCCCAAAGCCTTGCCTGCGTTTGGCCTTGACACAATTTGGCGATTTTTTCCTTTTGTGCTGCTGCTTCGCCAAACGCCAAAACGATTTGATATAAAAGGAAGTGCCGATCCAAAATCAAGTCAAATCAATTTTGGACGCCGACCTGGAAGGAGCTCCTGTTGTTGCTGATGCGGTACCGAGGAGGAAACCAGCCACGAGGAAATCCACGATCGGACGACGTTGCCGTGGAGATTTTGCGGGACGGGACCAAGGAAGGACGCGCGGGGTGAGGGATTTCACAGCTCGGCGAGCTGCCTTCACCCCGCTCCCTCAAACTGGTGACGGATTTCAAAGCTCGAGGAAGCTGCTCTCGCCCGGCGCCCGGTTGAGGAAGCGGCCAGATTCCGTGCATCGTGTTGCCATGGAGATTTTGTGGGACCGAACCAAGGAAGGACGCGAGGGGTGACGGATCCACAGCTACGCAGAAAGCTGCTCTCACCCCTTCGCTCTCTCTTTGACAAATTTGACATTTTGGTAGTAGTGCCACCACCTGGATTGGCCGGAGGCCCCGGGGGTGTTCCGATAGGGGGACATTTGCGGAACCATAAGAGTTGGGGCAATATGGGTATCAAACTTTAGGGATTTTGATACTGGACATGAAATTTGACATTTTGTCAGCAGTGGCCACCACCTGGAGTGGCCGGAGGCCCCGGGGGTGTTCCGATAGGGGGACATTTGCGGAACTGAAAGAGTTGGGGGAATATGGGTATCAAACTTTAGGGATTTTGATACTGGTCATGAAATTTGACATTATGTCAGCAGAGGCCACCACCTGGAGTGGCCGGAGGCCCCGGGGGTGTTCCGATAGGGGGACATTTGCGGAACCATAAAAGTTGGGGCAATATGGGTATCAAACTTTAGGGATTTTGATACTGGTCATGAAATTTGCCTTTGTGGATCAATCGGACCGCGCACTGGACTCACAATCCAGAGGTCGCCGGTTCGAATCCCGAGGCGGACGCAAAAAATTCTAAGTGTAAAATATAGATATTCGGTGCCCTCTCCCCGTGCCCATACCTTCACACTTAGGAGACCCGGGAGGCGGAGTCTTGTCGCAAAAAGAACGATACACGCCTGTGGATCCGTTGACGAAACCGCAAGGTTTAAGAGGGCCACATTATAAGGTGTTACGTCGATTCCGTTTTTTTATGAAATTTGACATTATGTCAGCAGTGGCCACCACCTGGAGTGGCCGGAGGCCCCGGGGGTGTTCCGATAGGGGGACATTTGCGGAACCATAAAAGTTGGGGCAATATGGGTATCAAACTTTAGGGATTTTGATACTGGACATGAAATTTGACATTATGTCAGCAGTGGCCACCACCTGGAGTGGCCGCAGGCCTCGGGGATGTTCCGATAGGGGGACATTTGCGGAACCATAAAAGTTGGGGCAATATGGGTATCAAACTTTAGGGTTTTTGATACTGGTCATGAAATTTGACATTTTGTCAGCAGTGGCCACCACCTGGAGTGGCCGGAGGCCCCGGGGGTGTTCCGATAGGGGGACATTTGCGGAACCATAAGAGTTGGGGCAATATGGGTATCAAACTTTAGGGATTTTGATACTGGACATGAAATTTGACATTTTGGCAGTAATGGCCACCACCTGGAGTGGCCGGAGGTCCCGGGGATGTTCCGATAAGGGGACATTTGCGGAACTGAAAGAGTTGGGGCAATATGGGTATCAAACTTTAGGGATTTTGATACTGGTCATGAAATTTGCCTTTGTGGATCAATCGGACCGCGCACTGGACTCACAATCCAGAGGTCGCCGGTTCGAATCCCGAGGCGGACGCAAAAAATTCTAAGTGTAAAATATAGATATTCGGTGCCCTCTCCCCGTGCCCATACTTTCACACTTAGGAGACCCGGGAGGCGGAGTCTTGTCGCAAAAAGAACGATACACGCCTGTGGATCCGTTGACGAAACCTCAAGGTTTAAGAGGGCCACATTATAAGGTGTTACGTCGATTCCGTTTTTTTATGAAATTTGACATTATGTCAGCAGTGGCCACCACCTGGAGTGGCCGGAGGTCCCGGGGATGTTCCGATAAGGGGACATTTGCGGAACCATAAGAGTTGGGGCAATATGGGTATCAAACTTTAGGGATTTTGATACTGGACATGAAATTTGACATTATGTCAGCAGTGGCCACCACCTGGAGTGGCCGCAGGCCTCGGGGATGTTCCGATAGGGGGACATTTGCGGAACCATAAAAGTTGGGGCAATATGGGTATCAAACTTTAGGGTTTTTGATACTGGTCATGAAATTTGACATTTTGTCAGCAGTGGCCACCACCTGGAGTGGCCGGAGGCCCCGGGGGTGTTCCGATAGGGGGACATTTGCGGAACCATAAAAGTTGGGGCAATATGGGTATCAAACTTTAGGGATTTTGATACTGGACATGAAATTTGACATTTTGGCAGTAATGGCCACCAACTGGAGCGGCCGGAGGCCCCGGGGATGTTCCGATAAGGGGACATTTGCGGAACTGAAAGAGTTGGGGGAATATGGGTATCAAACTTTAGGGATTTTGATACTGGTCATGAAATTTGACATTATGTCAGCAGAGGCCACCACCTGGAGTGGCCGGAGGCCCCGGGGGTGTTCCGATAGGGGGACATTTGCGGAACCATAAAAGTTGGGGCAATATGGGTATCAAACTTTAGGGATTTTGATACTGGTCATGAAATTTGCCTTTGTGGATCAATCGGACCGCGCACTGGACTCACAATCCAGAGGTCGCCGGTTCGAATCCCGAGGCGGACGCAAAAAATTCTAAGTGTAAAATATAGATATTCGGTGCCCTCTCCCCGTGCCCATACTTTCACACTTAGGAGACCCGGGAGGCGGAGTCTTGTCGCAAAAAGAACGATACACGCCTGTGGATCCGTTGACGAAACCGCAAGGTTTAAGAGGGCCACATTATAAGGTGTTACGTCGATTCCGTTTTTTTATGAAATTTGACATTATGTCAGCAGTGGCCACCACCTGGAGTGGCCGGAGGCCCCGGGGGTGTTCCGATAGGGGGACATTTGCGGAACCATAAAAGTTGGGGCAATATGGGTATCAAACTTTAGGGATTTTGATACTGGTAATGAAATTTGACATTTTGTCAGCAGTGGCCACCACCTGGAGTGGCCGGAGGCCCCGGGGGTGTTCCGATAGGGGGACATTTGCGGAACCATAAAAGTTGGGGCAATATGGGTATCAAACTTTAGGGATTTTGATACTGGTAATGAAATTTGACATTTTGTCAGCAGTGGCCACCACCTGGAGTGGCCGGAGGCCCCGGGGGTGTTCCGATAGGGGGACATTTGCGGAACCATAAGAGTTGGGGCAATATGGGTATCAAACTTTAGGGATTTTGATACTGGACATGAAATTTGACATTTTGGCAGTAATGGCCACCACCTGGAGTGGCCGGAGGCCCCGGGGATGTTCCAATAAGGGGACATTTGCGGAACTGAAAGAGTTGGGGCAATATGTGTATCAAACTTTAGGGTTTTTGGTACTGGTCATGAAATTTGACATTTTGTCAGCAGTGGCCATCACCTGGAGTGGCCGGAGGCCCCGGGGGTGTTCCGATAGGGGGACATTTGCGGAACCATAAAAGTTGGGGCAATATGGGTATCAAACTTTAGGGATTTTGATACTGGTCATGAAATTTGACATTTTGTCAGCAGTGGCCACCACCTGGAGTGGCCGGAGGCCCCGGGGGTGTTCCGATAGGGGGACATTTGCGGAACCATAAAAGTTGGGGCAATATGGGAATCAAACTTTAGGGATTTTGATACTGGTCATGAAATTTGACATTTTGTCAGCAGTGGCCACCACCTGGAGTGGCCGGAGGCCCCGGGGGTGTTCCGATAGGGGGACATTTGCGGAACCATAAGAGTTGGGGCAATATGGGTATCAAACTTTAGGGATTTTGATACTGGACATGAAATTTGACATTTTGGCAGTAATGGCCACCACCTGGAGTGGCCGGAGGCCCCGGGGAAGTTCCGATAAGGGGACATTTGCGGAACTGAAAGAGTTGGGGCAATATGGGAATCAAACTTTAGGGATTTTGATACTGGTCATGAAATTTGACATTTTGTCAGCAGTGGCCACCACCTGGAGTGGCCGGAGGCCCCGGGGGTGTTCCGATGGGGGGACATTTGCCGGACCGTAAGAGTTGGACGAATATGGGTATCAAACTTTATGGTTTTTGATACTGGATATGAAATTTGACATTTTGTCAGCAGTGGCCACCACCTGGAGTGGCCGGAGGCCCCGGGGGTGTTCCGATAGGGGGACATTTGCGGAACCATAAAAGTTGGGGCAATATGGGTATCAAACTTTAGGGATTTTGATACTGGACATGAAATTTGACATTTTGGCAGTAATGGCCACCACCTGGAGTGGCCGGAGGCCCCGGGGATGTTCCGATAAGGGGACATTTGCGGAACTGAAAGAGTTGGGGCAATATGGGTTTCAAACTTTAGGGTTTTTGATACTGGTCATGAAATTTGACATTTTGTCAGCAGTGGCCGGAGGCCCCGAGGATGTTCCGATAAGGGGACATTTGCGGAACCATAAGAGTTGGGGCAATATGCGTATCAAGCTCTAGGGTTTGTGTGTTGTGTCTTTAACACATGGTTCAGAATGACTCTTTGTAATAAATTTTATTGTTTGCAAAATATTTCTTGAAAATTGTTCAATGCCGAAAGTTTAACAGAAAATTGAAGAAATGATTTCATATCAACTGGCCCGAAAATTTTGCCATCACGATTAGCTAAAGATGCGTTTGAAAGTTTTAATTGTTATCAAACGTCAAAATACCATGAGACCATCTTTGAGCAACAATAAATAGATCTTACGAAATAAGTATTTCGTGATTGATTTTGTGGCCAAGAAACGCAAATATTAAAAACTCTAAAAATTTCATTTACTTTTGTGTTCGAAGTTCTTCGTCATGATGGTTATGCCTGTAGGATTACCACTGCACCTTTTTTTAAATTAGTACCGTTAACCGGGGTGACATTGATAGGATTTCAATTTATTTTTGGAATAATTTGCAACTGGTTAGGTTTTTATCAAGACTATTATTTTTAAAATACGTACTGGGCTTGGCCACACAAAGTACAAGCACATTTGAAAAAAAAAAGTTCAATAGTGTTTAACACTGGAACGCCCAACGCACGTCCACTTACACGGACGCCCAAGCCTCCCAAAAAAGGTGGAACGGTAAATTCAACTCGCTGGTTCTCGGGCATTACTCACCCAATCGGGTCGATTCTTGTTTCCAGTGATTTGTAAGAATGTCTAGATGATCCTAAAATTTTGCAAAACTTGGCATGAACAAATCTGTAATTTCTGCGACCGAAAACATCGTTCCAACTTTTTTTTAATAGACTGCCTCCGCAGAATTTATGGCGAATTTTTTTTGCACGCGAAAAAAAAAGTTGGAACGATGTTTTTGTATCGTATGCATTGAGTTTAAGTTACCGTTCCAACTTTTTTGGAGCCTTGGGCGTTGGAATGTTAAAAAAAATGTTGCGTTAATTCCGGGGTGACTTTGATAGTCATAGATTTTCTTGCTAAAATAAGATTTAAAGTGTTCAAATTTTTTGTTTACTTTAAATCTAGACTTTTTTTGAAAAGGTCCTATAAACCAAATTTTCAATTTTTGCTTTTTGGGTGTTTTTAGAACCGGCTTGAGTCAGGGGTTTTCAAAAACACCCAAAAAGCAGAAAATTTAAATTTGGATTATAGGACCTTTTCAAAAAAAACTCTGGAAATGTACTATAAGGTGGCTGATATAGTTTTGAAGAAAAAAACAATGTTTATATTTAGTAAGCTAAGTTTATAAGTTTTTTATCAAAATACATATAAATTATAGGTAAAATTGTTAAAAAATCGGAATTTTGCCTGAAATTCGTTGAAACTATTTTTGTTTATACAAATATCAAATTATATTGCATTTTAAACTGAATCAAAAGTTTTCTCATTTTATATGACATTTGTTCTACTGAAAATGCCTATAAATTTTAATTTGTTTTTAATTATGTTTCAAAAATATGTAATATTTATTATTTATAAACTTATTTTACCTTCTCCTTGTGGAAAATTGTCCAAAGAATCCGAAAATGCATTCCGTTTTCCGATTTGAAATCATGTTCATTGAGAAAATCATGACACTTTGAGAATATTTAAATAATGTTATTTATCAACAATTTCTTAATTCAAGTTAACTAACTTTTTAAACTTTTCAAAATTTGATGAAAACTTCTTCTAACAGTACTTTGAACACTTCTCTACTACGGCCAGCATGATTCCTTACCATTCCGTACGTATTTAATTTGTACTCTTCATTTTGTGGAAAAATCTCAAACCTATCAAAGTCACCCCGTTTTACGGTTTTACATGTTTGCCCAGAAAAAAAATACTTTTGAAAAGCTGAGAAAATTCTCTATATTTGGCTTTAAAAACAGGAAAATTCATGTTTTCTAAGTTCCACTCAAATAACCCACCATTTTCTAATATCGATATCTCAGCAACTAATGGTCCGGTTTACAATGTTAAAATATGAAAATTCGTGAAATTTTCCGATCTTTTCAAAACCAATATTTAAAAACAAAATAAATCATTACTTACATTTCAAAAAGGCCAAACATTCGATATTATTATTATTGAGTAAAAATGCATTATCTAAAAAAAAATTAAGAACAAGAAATCAATTGTGGGGAATAGCAGTAGTTTTAGATACAATATGTAACACCTAATTTTCAATTTTGTGAAATATTACTTTTTTTTCCAATCCTAATTCTTTTGAAATTTTATAAATTCAACTTTCAGAATATTTTCACAAAATATTTCCAAAACAAAGCACATTCTTTACAACATAGTCACAAAAAGAATAATAATTGAAATAACATTTTTTTTTTTCAATGGGTTTTTGCGATAGTTTTTGTATTTTCAATTACAAATTCAGTTTTTTACAATAAAAACTAAATTTTCGTTAAAAGATAAATTTTAGTATTCTGTTTAACCTTCTTAAGTAAATCCAATTTCAGAGGCTTTTCATCAGGGCTGTGGAGTCGGAGTCGGAGTCGGAGCCGGAGTCGGTGGAGTCGGGTCTTTTTGGGGACCTGGAGTCGGAGTCGGAGTCGGAGTCGTCAAAACTCGATAAGCTGGAGTCGGAGTCGGAGTCGGAGTCGGCTAAATTGTATGAGCTGGAGTCGGAGTCGGAGCCGGAGTCACCAATTTGTGGAAATCCGGAGTCGGAGTCGGAGTCGGAGTCGGCTTAACTCAGAAAGCCGGAGTCGGAGTCGGAGTCGGAGTCGGAGTCGGAGTCGCTTGAAATATGACCCGACTCCGCAGCCCTGCTTTTCATAATCAGCAAATTTATTTCAACCTGTATTGCATATTAAACAATTTGTTTAAAAATAATCATTACCGACCAAACTTGTTATCACTTTTAATGCAACTTTTTCAGTTCACCTTTTAACTAAATTTTACTATGATTTAAAAAACTCAAACTGTTTGCGTTTTCTTTCCTTTAAGGGTTTAATCACGTTTTATTACAATCTTTTTGGAATTTTGCATAGTAGAGAAAAAATGTTCACGTGTTCTTAAATGCTTTCAGCTAACTAAACGTGGCTGTTCAAGCTGGTACCTATACAGGCTCCAAAAAAGAAAGGTGAGGTGCCCATGATCGCATAAATGTCCCATATGCATTTTCAACAAGTTGAGAAAACAAGCTTAGAAGTTTAAAAAACGTTTTCTCATTAATTATTAATATACAACTATATACTGAAAAATCATTCAACATGGTTCCAAACATGCTCTTGTTTATGCTTTTGATAAGTTTGTATTGAAATTAGTCTTGATTTTCCTCTTTCAATTTGAAAAAAGTACGCAGGATGGGACCTGGTATGTGAACATTTTCTACAAAGTGCATCAATATGTTCACAAACCAGCCCGATCGCAGCATGCTGCCTAGGTAACCCAAGTAGTTAACAAATAGCGGAATTAAAAGGAACAATTCGTCTCTTTGTATTTATGACATGTTGGATTATTTCGCTTGAAATTTACGATTTAATAGCTGCTTTTCGTAAAACACAGTAGTAAACAATTCTTTCCAAAAGTGAGAACCAGATTCGGAAAAAATACAGTAATGAGCAATATAAATTTCACGGATTATGCGGCTTTCGTGAAATCACGAAAATACAATAGCCCTAGTTCAAACCCTTATATCTCATTAATATTTTTTTCAAAAAGCTTTGAACTATTCAACTTTTCATAAAAGTTTATGAGTAAACAAATAATTTTGAATCTATCATGACCTTGAAAAATATCTTCGAAACAAAGTCAACTTTAGACAAATGATTACCCCTTTGAAATTTGGTCGAAAATTTCTCTTTCTCTAAGTCTAGAACAATTTGCATTTGGACTCAATTTTTTTTTATTTCAGGTCTTACTTTTAAATTTGTTTTATAAAAAGAATCACAAGCTGCTTAGTATATAATGACAATAAAAAAAACTGTAATCATGCTGAATTTATGAAAAACAATTTCTAATTTTTTGTCTTAAAATGCAAATTTTTCATTCTGAAATAGGTTTTTAGACCAGTATTGCATAAAATGAACTGCACAATGCCAAATGCAACGTGTTGTTGCTTTCAATAAACCAAACCAGTAACACCACGGTCGTCAATCGGAATGATTCGCATAAATTCGATCATGCCACAGACTGCACCAGGCAGCATGATCTACCCTCCTCGAAGACCTCCTAATGCAGCTAATGGATGCACAAGCCACCATCCATCGACCCGAATGACCACAGGGTGATTTACTGATAATTGAAAAGTGAAAGGTAGCTCAGCCATTGTGTATGTTGTCACCAAAGTGCTCGCGATGGTCTTTGACGGCGGCATGATCGTGGTCTAATGCGAGTGACTTTGCGACAATCCGTGATGCAATTTGTTGAGCAATATCGGCATACTTAACCTGTTTTCAGATCTTAACATACCTACACAGTTTGATCAAAATTGCATAACCTAATCAAACTTCAAGTCGTTTGCATTAAGGCAAAACCGCACCGAGGGGAGCCCTTTCAGGAACTATTTCAATTTCCCTCAAACTGCTACGAGCCACAGTCTCGAGACATTCAATTTCCATCAACTAGGCAAACTCTTCCTCGGGGAACCAGCCCCTTTGCGGAATGCTCTGTGACCTCGACGTAGCCCGGGTTGACATTCTCCGGTCAAAAGAATCAATCGCCCGGGGCCATCGGCGTCCAACTCAATTCCCCAGTCCCAGCCCACACAGATTCTCGCATCTCACCGGCATATGCAAACACTAATTTGATGTTCTGAAATGATTGAGTTCTGGGACGGCCCTGGCGAAAATATGGGCCATCTCCTGCGGTAGACCATGGAGTGCGCGGCCTTCCAGCCCCGTGGTTCTTGGGGAGGAAACTGTGCGCATAAATATCACATGTTCCCCGAGGGCGAATGTGACTTTATTTCACTTGGAATTAGTTTACCGTTTCAACTGCTGTTGCTGCTGCTGCTGGATGGACGCAAACGAACGAACGAACGAGAGTCGTTTCTGGTTCTAAAGGACTCACGGGAGTAGAAGGGTTGAGTCAGGACCTCGAGTTAACACGAGACTTGGTTTGCCTTATGCAAACAGGGTAATTCAACCGTGTAACGATGCATATATTAATCTCCATGCTAATCTCCATAACCCAAACAAAGACCTCGAGCCAATTATAATTGGAAGCCTCTTGACAACTAGACCATCACTTTCCCGTGCGACCCGGATGAACTTGATACGGTATCAGAGAACCAGTAGCATAAATATTTGATAATGGAGAATCGTAAAATTGTCGTAAACCCAAAACAATGATAGACAAAACATCCGTTGCACCCGGTCACGCCACGCGCCTAGAACAGCACTTCTTAATTAGGACGCATATAAATACCCAGCTGCCAACCGGAGGAACTCAGTCTGTTTTAGGAGTTTGATTCGCTATCATCATCAAGAGTTTCATCAGGATCAGGATCATCGTTCATCAAAGTTATTCTACAAGTCTACAATACCAGCCATCGAGCAACGAGTACTACAAGTCTACAATACCAGCCATCGAGCAACGAATACTAACAAATCTACAATACCAGCCAAGGAGCAAGAAATCAAAAAGTGAAAGTGTATTAGTTAAGTTACGTAAATAAATTCTTTTTTAAAAACCCTGTAAGGGTTCAGAATTTATAACTGGCGCCCGAATAAACCGAGCTATTAGCGATCGTGCCCACGCTGACCGCCACTGTATAATAGGATTGACGAGGCAGGGAACCGAATCCTATCGCACCTCAAAACTGCAGCCGGATGTGAGAAGCCCCTTAGTACTGGAGTAAGAAAAAGGAACAGCCACCATCCCGAGAAGATTCAACATTGCTACTACCGAGCAACAAGGAGATAATAGGACAACCGGACACGCGCTCCGCAGCAGGACATTCTACTTCGCCCTGACGACATCCCGCAACTCATCATCGATGAAGTCCACAATTATTCTGTAAGTGAAACAAAAAATAAGTATCTAACAAAAAGTGAAAATCAAATATTAACAAAGTGAAAATCAAATACTAACAAAGTGAAAATCAAATATTAACAAAGTGAAAACAAATGAAAACCAAATATTAACAAAGTGAAACACAAAAAAAAAGTGTATTAAAGATTAAGATTAGGGCCCCATCATTTAGAAACTCATCAACCCCAGCAAAACATAATTCACACCGACCATATGCCACTAACCTTTGCAATGTCACCCAAAAATAACAATAGCAAGATGAAAAAATGGATGGCCTTCCTTGACGAGCACAATAGGAAAATCTTCTACAAGCCAGGACGATCCAACCTTGTAGCCGACGCTCTTTCCCGAGTCCAGATAAACACCATGATCAACTCACTGACACCAACACAACACTCATCCGATAATGATGACCGCCATTATATCCCTTCTACTGAAGCCCCCGTTAACGTTTTCAAAAATCAACTTATCTTCCAAATACATCGTAATTCCGAACATCTAGTTGAACATCCCTTTCCAAATTACACTCGACAAACTTTCAAAGAACCAGGATTTTCCATAGATTTCTTGACAGATAAACTAAAAAGATTCTTAAGACCGAACACACTAAATGGAATTTACACATCAGAACCTATCATGGCTACAATCCAAGAAATCTACAGAACACATTTCGACCCAACTATTACTAAAGCTAGATTCTCTCAAGACATAGTACGCGATATCAATAACGAAGAAGAACAATTAGAGGAGGTAAAACGAATCCACAAGTTTGCACACCGAAACGCCAACGAGAATACACTTCAATTACTAAAAATTTGCTATTTTCCGTCTATGAACAAAATACTAAAAACATTTATAAAAAACTGCGAAATATGTAACACAGAGAAGTATAACAGACATCCCCAAAAGTTAATTCCGGTCAAAACACCTATCCCCACATATCCTGGAGAGATAGTCCACATAGATATATTCTCATACCACCAAGATGCACTTTTCCTCACATCTCTAGATAAATTCTCTAAATTTCTGAAAGTACACCCAATAAAATCTAGATCGATTATAGACATCAAAGATGCACTCATGCAACTACTGTATGATTGGGATCTTCCCAAACAAATAGTTATAGACAACGAGAGCTCATTCATCTCCAACGTAATCGAACAGATGATCCTTAACCTAGGGATAGACATATACAGAACACCCGTACATCGATCAGAAACCAATGGACAGGTCGAAAGAAGCCATTCCACAATTAGGGAACTTGCAAGATGTCTGCTTAAAGAATCTCCAGAGTTAGACTCACATAACCTAATAAGATCAGCTGTCCACAAATACAACAATACTTTCCATTCCTTTATCAAAAATACCCCACACAATGTATACATAGGCGAAAGACGCGAATTAACCCTCGATGAACAACAACGGTTACGTGACCAAACCCACGATAAAATTCTCAAAATATTTAGGCACAAAGAAGCAATAATTCCCCAAGATAAAAATTATCCCAATTACGACCCAAATACAACAGTCTATGAGAGAACTAAAGAAATATCAAAACGCAGAAGTAGGAACAAACCCGTAATCGTCAAAGAGGATCATGATACTTACATTATTGATACGCATGACCGAAAAATTCATAAAATGGACATTAAATCCTAATAGATACTTAATCTTTCAGGGTTCTAATCGTCCACATGGTCAATATGGAATTGCGCATTCATGACCTCTCCAACAACCCACTAGCCGTCATCCCATTAGGAGAGGCCAAAATCCAACAAGGATTTATACGTATCTTGCACCCCATTGACATATCGGAAATAAAAAAGTTAATTAATGAGATCAGACACCAACTCACCAACGGTAGCTTCTGTACACCTATGCATAATCTACTAATGATTAAACAACAAATACTATACGACACATTCGCAAAACTTACACCAATTATAAACACACAAACACGCCCACACACAAGACAACGCAGATGGGAATCCTTTGGAACCGTCCTCAAGTGGATTGCTGGTACTCCAGACGCCGAAGACCTTCGAATGATCAACAACTCCATGAACGCACTCATCCATGAAAGCAACCAACAGATCCTCATCAACCGACAACTTAATGAGAGGATCACAGCTCTGGCGAACGTCACCAACTCAGTTCTAGACTTATACAACGGAACGCTAGTGAATCATTACCAAGAGACTCACCAATTCATAATGCTGAATAACATCGAAACTCTCACCGACCACCTAGAGACCATAGAAGATGCTATCCTGCTTGCCAAACATGGCATCCCCAGCAGCAAAATCCTGTCCATTCACGATTTCAATCGCATGGCCACCTTTCTCGGAAACTTCGACATACCTATCGACTCGATGGAACAGATACTCTCCATTTCAACAGCCCAAGTTATGCTAAACAACTCCCACATTATCTACACGCTCAAGGTTCCTCAAAGCTCCAAACAAACATACTCATACAACTATGTCGACTCCATCATCACCGGTAAGAAAAGAATCCTGATCTCTAAAAACTATTACCTACGCAATAATAGCGACGTCTACGAACTAAGTGCACCCTGCACTCAACAAAGACACTATTATTCATGCCCAGAAGAAAACATCAGTATAGCACCTCGATGCATTGAAAAACTTATCAAAGGACAGCATTCCAATTGTTCTTACGAGAAGGTTTATTCAAACAGTATAATCAAGAGAATCACTGACGATGTGCTTCTAGTGAACAATGCTGGAATCGAACTATCATCAACCTGCAGCAATGCCACACAAACACTCAATGGTTCATACCTAATCCAGTTTAGTAATTGCAACTTACAAATCAACGGAGAAACCTACGGAAACGATCAAGCCACCATTAAACCCTTCATCTACCAACCCACTACTGGACTAACTGTAGCAGAATACAAGTTCATCGACGCCCCACCAGCGGAAGTCTTGCGAGAACTTACCTTGGAACATCGTGAGAAGATTGAAACCCTTCAACTTCAAAACAATTCTCTACACTGGAAAACTCACCTCTTTGGAACCTTCAGTATTGGAACCATCTCCCTCATCCTAATAACGTACATCGCCGTAAAACTCTTAGCCCAAAGACGAAAACGGATAAGCATCACCTTAAGTCCCGACATCGCAATGCTAGAACACCCGATAACCTCAGCACCACCAGCTGAACAACCAGATACAACCACCCAAGAAAGATACCCGGAAATCTCTCAGTATCTTTCAACACCTACCCAGTACCGTAACATTAACTTTGCGGACAAAGTTATCTAAGAGGGGAAGAGTTAACACGAGACTTGGTTTGCCTTATGCAAACAGGGTAATTCAACCGTGTAACGATGCATATATTAATCTCCATGCTAATCTCCATAACCCAAACAAAGACCTCGAGCCAATTATAATTGGAAGCCTCTTGACAACTAGACCATCACTTTCCCGTGCGACCCGGATGAACTTGATACGGTATCAGAGAACCAGTAGCATAAATATTTGATAATGGAGAATCGTAAAATTGTCGTAAACCCAAAACAATGATAGACAAAACATCCGTTGCACCCGGTCACGCCACGCGCCTAGAACAGCACTTCTTAATTAGGACGCATATAAATACCCAGCTGCCAACCGGAGGAACTCAGTCTGTTTTAGGAGTTTGATTCGCTATCATCATCAAGAGTTTCATCAGGATCAGGATCATCGTTCATCAAAGTTATTCTACAAGTCTACAATACCAGCCATCGAGCAACGAGTACTACAAGTCTACAATACCAGCCATCGAGCAACGAATACTAACAAATCTACAATACCAGCCAAGGAGCAAGAAATCAAAAAGTGAAAGTGTATTAGTTAAGTTACGTAAATAAATTCTTTTTTAAAAACCCTGTAAGGGTTCAGAATTTATAACTCTCGTTGTGGCTATGGATGTATGAACCGGCTAGGAACAGAATGTATGCTTATTAAACAAATTCAATCATTTGGATAAATAAACTGTTTCAAAAGGGAGGCACTCTTGTTGGCTGAAGTTAGTTGTGATGAGCTCATCGTTGGGGATCTGAAATTAAGCAAGAGCAATATGTTTATTTAATATACTATTTCAAGCTTCAAAAATTGTCCATCCATCTCAAATGTTAATTGATTCCAATATTTCAAAATTAATATGTGATTTGAAAATAAATTTCAATTCCCAGTCTTAATTTAAAAATTGGAAAAATGTTTCTCTGGTTGCAGTCTTATTATACACAAATTGTCTTTATCGTGTTATTTTATTGCATGTTTAAGGACTTATTTAAGTTGAGGACAAAATTTCCAATGCCTCACTTTTGCGCCGTCACAGATTCTCAAATCCCGGTTTCAATTCTAAGATACAACGTAAAACCTCCGTGCAGTGTTGACACACTTAATATTGACGTGATTGAGCTATCTTGTGATGAATGAGAGACGAAAGGTTGAAAGGCATAAGGTATAAGGTCGAATTGACAAAAGGTTGAATGCCAAAACGTCGAAAGTGAAAAAAAAAAACATATTTAAAAATTGATTTTGAACCTTTTTTGGTTTGTTTACAGGTGCATTTTTTTAAAGAAGAATTAA
Source organism: Culex pipiens pallens (assembly GCF_016801865.2). NCBI lineage: Eukaryota > Metazoa > Arthropoda > Insecta > Diptera > Culicidae > Culex > Culex pipiens. The sequence goes on from NC_068938.1 coordinate 159,984,918, forward strand.
GAACATTTACATGTTTTGAAGAATTGCACCACTTTAAAAAAAAACATATATTTTTTGTAATATTTATGTGAGTGTTCCCATTCTTTGATATTATTTAGTCATGTTTTCATTCAGTCTTTCAAGCACGAGCAGTTTCTTAAACATATTTTAGGGGAAAAAGTCTGACCTCAAGCAAATTTTGTAGACTTTTATTTGTTTTCATGTATCTGGAATAATTCCTTAGTTTTTCCAAGCTTTCAAAAAGTAACGTTTTTTTTGGTAGTATTTTTTATATTTTTTTCCATCATTTCAAACATAAGCAGTTTATTAAAAAAAAAATGAGAAAAAGTCGAACTTGAACATAATTCCAAGAATTTTATATACTTTCTAAATAATATAGTTTTGTTTTTGTAACTTATCTGTTAGTATTTCCTTTCTGTTAAAATATTTTTTTCTTGTTTCGGAAATATTCATAAGAGTTTTTTTTAATTCAAACACGAAAAGTCCTGTAAAAGTTTAAGCAGAAAAGTTTATTGAATTTTATATCCCATCAAAATTATTTATTATTGTTTCTTTAACGTATCGTCGCTATTGTGCTATCTTGTGACACGTCTGCTGTTAAAAGATAGGACGTGTCACAAGATAGCACACAAGCGACGATATATTTAAGTTTTCCATGCTTTAAAAAATATTCTTGTTTTTTTTAATATTTTTAAGCGTTTTAAAATGTTTCATGATAAGTCTGAAATCAAACATGATTTTAATCATTTCTCATTCATGGTTTTTTTTTCTTCTTCCTGTGAAATAATAGTAAATTTGTCAATCCTTCAAAATAATTAATTCTTGTTTCTGTAATATTTTGAGAGTTTCTCTATTCTGTCAAACAATTAATTCATGCTTCTGTTTTATTTTTTGAACACTTCCTTAAAAATGTTTCATAAGAAAAAGTCTTAAATCGAACTTGAGTGCCACATTCTTTCTATTTATTTTTCTTCTTCATGTAACAAAACGCGAGCTTTTCAATTTATTCAAAACAATTTTACCTTGCTTTAGTAATATTTTTGTGTGTTTTTCCATTTTTACAAACAAGAGCAATTCCTCAAAAATATGGATTGAGAAAATGTCTGAATTCTGTAATCTTGTTTTTGTTAAAAAATATATCAGTTTTTCCATTCTTTCAAACATGATCAGTTCTATCTACAGTTAAACCTCGATTATAAGAAGTTTTCGATTATCCTAAGTTTTATAGTTTGTATAGGGGTAATTCTCTACCAACTCACACGAAATCGGGAAAAGTTGCCCCGACCCCTCTTCGATTTGCGTGAAACTTTGTCCTTAGGGGTAACTTTTGTCCCTGATCACGAATCCGAGGTCCTTTTTTTGATATCTCGTGACGGTGGGGCGGTACGACTCCTTCCATTTTTGAACATGCGAAAAAAGAGGTGTTTTTCAATAATTTGCTGCCTGAAACGGTGATGAGATAGAAATTTGGTGTCAAAGGGACTTTTATGTAAAATTAGACGCCCGATTTGATGGCGTACTCAGAATTCCGAAAAAACGTATTTTTCATCGAAAATTCAATTCAATTCGATTCGGTTTTATTGGTGAATTATCAATATACAATAAGTTCTTTTGGAATACATAACAGAGTCTTGGAGTTCCTTTCAGCTGTGTGTTACATCATAATCCATTTTGGAACAATTGTTGCTTGTAGTTAAGGGGTTACCGAAAGTAAGAAAAAGATAAGAAAAAAAAACTTACTAAAATTGCAAGGGAAAGGGGATAGAAATAGAGAAAGCTTAAAACTAGATCACAATTTTTTATCCTTTATAGATGTGCTTGATCATCAGCTCCACAAGGGCCAGAAATTGCTCCGCCTTGTTACGGCAGGTCCGAAACCGCGTCATCATCTCCCCCGCTAGAGCAAAGAACTCCGGCAGGGTGAAGAGATCTTCCCCGGTGACTTCTTGCTGGGTCGCATCGGCGCTACTGGCAGCGACCACGCTCGCAAACGATCGCCCCCAGCCAGGAGGGAACGCTGAATTTTCCGCTGGAACCGTTCGCTGGCCAGCTGCAGGAACGGCTGCACTCGTACTTTGCTGAGGAGGGTGGGACGCTGCTGCTTTCTTCTTCCTCTTTTCCTGCTCCTCGAGGTAGGACTTCCGCGCGACGCATCCGCGGTAATTACCGGTATGGTTACCGCCGCAGTTCGCGCACTTTACGCGCGGCTTGGTTTGTTCTGCATTTTCCCCCAAGTCCGCCTTTCGTGGCAGTGCGCACACCTCCGAGAGGTGTGACTCACCGCACTTCACGCAGCGGGGCCGGAGGTTGCAGTTCCGCGAGCCGTGGCCGAATTTCTGGCATCGGTGACATTGCGCTGCGTCCGTCGGATTTTTTGAGTAAAACCGCCAGTTTACCCAAAAACCGTCCAACGCCTTAGTCCGCCGCAGGTCTTGAAGTTTGACGGTGCCGCGATCGAAGTACAACAGGTACAGTGTGTGTGTACCTGTGACTGTTGTCTTCCGCGAGAGGACTTTTATGTCTCGCGGCGTTATTCCGACACCCGAGAGGTGCTCCTTGAGGACGGAGGTCGGGCGGTCTTGGTACCCCAGCAAGACGATCTTAACAGCGGTCTTCTGCACGGGGTCGAATGTGTAGAATTTGAAGTTTTTACGCTTCAATTTCTCCACAACCAGGTCGAAGTTCTTTTGGTCAAATGTGAACACTTGCACTGACGATTTACCTATTTTGAGACAGTACACGAGGCCTTCCAGCTGCTCGTCAACATCGTCCGCCAACGTGTCCAAAACAAAAATTGGTGGTGGTCGTCGTTCCTTTGGAGTAATTACTTTTTTTTGGCGAAATCACTTTCTTCCGTGTACGACCACCGTCGTCGTCGTCGTCGGTAGTGCTACCGTCGGTGTTGTTGTTGTTGCTTTCCTCGTCACTCAGTCTCGCGAACTTGTTACTGGTGGGAATGTTGGCGGATGTTGAAGCGCCATCGGTCGACGGATTGCCGGAAGTAGCTGAACGGAGCCTAATAGGGCTGCGATCCTGGACGCGGTAATTAGCGTGTAACAACTTGGGGTCGAATCCTTTGGCGCACACACTCCCCGGCGCGATGGCGGTCGATGCGGCGTTGGTTTGTTTACCTTTTTGCACACGGCCGGTAGACGAACTTCGCGGGTTTTTCGAGGCCGCACTCGAACTGCCACGGCCACGGCCGGCCCTTGGCATGCTGCAGGAGCAAACTCGCGGTTAATCCCGGTAAATTACGGCGAAAAATTTCGAAAAAACGATGGAGCACTGAGCACTTGACTGCTGCTTAAACTCGTCGAAGGTCCTTTTCATCGAAAAAAAAAAAAAAAAAAAAAAAAAAAAAAAAAAAAACTAAAAAAGTTTTAAAAATTTTCCCATTTTCCGTTACTCGACTGCAAAAATTTGTGGAACATGTTATTTTATGGGAAATTTAATGTACTTTTCGAATCTACATTGACCCAGAAGGGTCATTTTTTCATTTAGAACAAAATTTTTCATTTTAAAATTTCGTGTTGTCTATATATCAAAATTTTTGTAATTGTCTGCTCTACAACTTTGTAGAACATTATTACACTCTAAAAAATAACCCTGCAAATTTAGAAAAAACACGTAATTTTAAAATGAAAATTTTTGTTCTAAATGAAAAAATGACCCTTCTGGGTCAATGTAGATTCGAAAAGTACATTAAATTTCCCATAAAATGACATGTTCCAAAAATTTTTACAGTCGAGTAACGGAAAATGAGAGAATTTTTAAAACTTTTTTAGTGTTTTTTTCGATGAAAAATACGTTTTTTCGGAATTCTGAGTACGCCATCAAATCGGGCGTCTAATTTTACATAAAAGTCCCTTTGACTCCAAATTTCTATCTCCTCACCGTTTCAGGCTGCAAATTATTGAAAAACACCTCTTTTTTCGCATGTTCAAAAATGGAAGGGGCCGTACCGCCCCTCCGTCACGAGATATCAAAAAACGGACCTCGGATTCGTGATCAAGGACACAAGTTATCCCTTAGGACAAAGTTTCACGCAAATCGAAGAGGGGTCGGGGCAACTGCTGTGTGAGTTGGCGGAGAATTACCCATAGGAAAATTTATGTCAATATTTTTGAAGTTTTTGTGAAACGTTTTTTTTTTTTTTTTTGGCAACGTAAATCTTGGTGCAACACAAATAAATAAAAATTAAAGGTGTTCGAAATCTATGTTTACGTCAAACGTACTATCACTAAGGCTGCTGAAATAGCTGTAATGAAAAAAATCAATGTTTTATTTAGTTAACTAAGTTTATAAGCTTTTTAACAAAATACATATAAATGTTAAGTTAAAATTGTTGAAAAATCAGAAGGTTGCCCAAAATTCGTAAAAATTAGTTTTGTTTATAAAATTAGCAATTCATATTCCATTTTGAACTGAATTCAAAGCACCAACGAAAAGTTTTCACATTTTATATGAAATTTGTTCTAAGAACCATCCATAAACCACGTGGACACCTTGGGGGGCCTATAAATTTGGAGATTTTTCTGAATTATGTTTCAAATACAAATAACATTTATCATTTACAAACTTATTTTTCCTTCTCTTAGTGGAAGTAAGTAAGTAATACTATTCATCAACTTTTGCTTAAGTATAGTAATCAATTTTTTTAATTATGTCACAAGCTTAGGAAACCTTTTTCTAGTAGTATTTTAAACACTTCTCTATCACGGGTCAGTATGATTCCATACCATTCCGTACGTATATTTTACTCTTGCATAGTCAAATATTAACGAGTTAATGGCCCATCAATTAGCAGCAGTGACTAAATTCCAATTGCAAATCACCACAAATCGGTTACCAATCGACTCAAAATGGCCCCATTGTTCAATTCTTCACACAATTACACACTCCTCGACCCACGGGAAAACATGCTCCGTTCCACGGTGTGGCGGCAAAAACCATCCACTCAATTAGTGTCACCTCACAGGCGGGTCTATTCACTAGCTTCTATTATGCTAAACTTTCAATCTGGGAATTTCTAATTAGTTTATCGCGCGATTGCCACCGTCGTAGCGTCTTCCTTCCCAACTCTGTAGCACCAGCCGCGCTGATCGTTCAATTTCTTAACCAATTTTCGACCTCCTCCTCCACCTGCCAAACTAACCAACATTCCAACGACTTCGAAGACTGTCTTCTTCTTCGAGACAACTCAATGCACACATAGACACAACAGCAGAGGTGTCACCTGGATGGTGTTTCGGAAAGCATAACAAGACAATAAATCAAATTGTCTCTACACCGGAGTCGGTCCGTCGGTTTGTCCTCCCCCCCTAAAGTGTGGCTTAACAATCGCTCGCTAAAACAACACCGCTTGAAGAAGACGGTGTCGCTTGGGTCGCGAAATTCGCGGAATTCTTTGGCAGATTGGCTTGGCGCGCTTCTTCTACTATTTCATTCAATGCGGATCCACGTGGGAGGAGGACCGACGTGATGGCAAATTTGCATGCAAACGGCTATTTTTCAGTCACCTCCTCAATTGATTGATTGAGCTGCGAGTGAATAAGCGCGAAGCGATCCTCGAATCCAGTGTTGGAAGGTTTGATCAAGCTTTGAATCCGAATCTGACGGATTGTTGTTTGATTGTGATCGAAAAAAAGCTGGCAACACTGGCCCGATCAGTCAATCTCCAGCACACTTCTGGGAAGATAATGAAGTGCAATTTTACTTCGCACAGCAAACCCAATGATGACTGATCTTTGCTAACGAACCATCGGAAAAATACAGTCGATGGTACCTGGCAAGAGGGTAAGTGCGATGCAACACTGCGCAATGCAGTTCACACGGACTGTGTGGATGCGCAATTTGTCTAACAAGATTAGTATCTCTCCTTCGGATTTGTTGTAATCATTAGGCTCAGGGTGATCTGCTAGTGATACTCAAGATTGAAGAAAAAACACCAGTTTTGAAATGCATGCTTGCTGAATCATATAACCGATTTCGATTCGATTTTTGCAGTACAAAGCAAAGTTTTAAGAGTTACCGTCAGTGGGGGTGACTATGGGTAAAAAAACGATACACCTCTCGTAATTTCTTAATAACAAAAACAATTTAAATAACATCGAAAATCTTTCAACGTAGATTTGTTCTTAGATAGTTTACTAACATTTTCCCAAAATATGGTGGATTTTGATGAACACTACCTTAAATGCCAATAGTTTGAAAATTGACCCAATCTCACCCCTTAGAGGGGGTGACATTGGGTCAAATGAAACTAAAATGATGCTCAAATACAACGATATGGTAAAAACAGGTCATCCAACAGTGTTTCTTGTTCGAGGGAATCGTATTGACATGCTACAATGTTTGAAGTGGAGATTTTCAAACATTTGGGTAGTTTTCGAGCAATTCCAACAAAAATATTAGAAAAATGATTTTTCGAGAGGTCATTTTTGGCCAAAAACGTACCTCAACTTTAGACAGCTGCCAAAATAACAGGATTTGTTCTAGGAACGAGATTTTTTCAGCGAAGTCATCTTAAGATGTCCCCTACACAACCCTTTTAACAGAATTCAGTTTCGTTGAGAAGAATCTGAGTAATGGTAAAATCCGTAAAAATCACTTTGACCCAATCTCACCCCCCAGACCCAATGTCACCCCCACTGACGGTACAATAATTTCGATTTCATAGTCTTAGCAAATATGATTTTAATTTTCATTTGCCTAAATTAAATCTTTTTAGATTTATTTTCATCACAGCATCTATCTGACTATGAACAACGATACTTTTTTTTTGAAATTTGTATTTTGAAACTATGCGACTATTTTTTAACCAGAAAGGGCACTTTGCATCAGAAAAATTTTCCACGTTTTCGCGGATTAGCTTTTCATTCAGTTTTTGGTTTGGATAAAAAAAATAAAAAAAAGTGTAAATATTGAAATAACAAGCCATAGTTTCAACATTTGCATGGGAAAAGTGTTTTAAAATGCATTTGACACTAGTACAGTTATTTTGCAGTCATAAGTTTTAAAAAAAATGTAAGATTTTACGAAAACAAAATGTTTGCGAAAAAAAAACTTTTTGCGATACAGTCAAACCTCTTTTTACGCGAATTTTGGTTCTCGCGTAAAAAAAAATCGCGTAAAAAAAGTTCGCGCTATTTTGAATTTTTCGCGTAAAAAGAGTTCGCGCTATTTTGAATTGCTCGCGTAAAAAGAGTTTTCAGTATTTTTTAGATTTATAAAGTATTATATTTTTTTAATAATAATAATGTAATTCCAGGTTATTCAAAATAGCTTCAGTGACCTGCGCTGGATATTCTAAAGCAGGTTGGGTTGTTCTGGGTTATCCAAGAACTTCCGGAAGTAATGAACTGATTATCTATCTGTTCAACAAGGGTCTGTACCAGTGTATCCACCATCGTAATAATTGCAGGTAGCTTCCGTGACCTACGATGGTTACCTTGTGATCTGGTAGAATGTACTAGGTCATTCAAGAACTCCCGGAAGTTATGGCCTGGATATCTACCTGATCAACGGGGGTCTATATGGCTATATTAACCATCGGTATAGCTTCAGATGGCTTCAGTGGACCACAATGGACATCCTGTGGCATGTTGGATTGTATTGGGTCATCCAGGCACTCCCGGAAGTCATGGCCAGGATATCTACCGGATCAACGGGGGTCTATATGGGTGAATTAACCATCGGTATAGCTTCAGATGGCTTCAGTGGACTACGATGGACATCCTGTGGCATGTTGGATTGTTTTGGGTCATCCAGGAACTCCCGGAAGTCATGGCCTGGATATCTACCTGATCAACGGGGGTCTGTATGGCTATATTAACCATCGGTATAGCTTCAGGTAGCTTCAGTGAGCCACGATGGACTCTTTGCGATCTGTTAGAATGTACGAGGTCATCCAGGAACTCCCGGAAGTCATGCCCTGGATATCTACCTGATCAACAGGGGTCTGTATGGCTCTATTAACCATCGGTATAGCTTCAGGTAGCTTCAGTGAGCCACGATGGACACTCTGCTGCATGTTGGATTCTTTTAGATCATCCAGGAACTCCTAGAAGTCATGGCCAGGATATCTACCTGATCAACGGGGGTCTGTATGGTTATATCAACCATCAGTGTAGCTTAAGATAGCTTCAGTGGACCACGATAGACACTCTGCGGCATGTTGGATTGTTTTGGGTCATCCAGGAACTCCCGGAAGTCATGGCCAGGATATCTACCGGATCAACGGGGGTCTATATGGGTGAATTAACCATCGGTATAGCTTCAGATAGCTTCAGTGGACCACGATGGACATCCTGTGGCATGTTGGATTGTTTTGGGTCATCCAGGAACTCCCGGAAGTCATGGCCAGGATATCTACCGGATCAACGAGGGTCTATATGGGTGAATTAACCATCGGTATAGCTTCAGATAGCTTCAGTGGACCACGATGGGCATTCTGTGGCATGTTGGATTGTTTTGGGCCATTCAGGAACTCCCGGAAGTCCTGGCCTGGATATTTTCCCGATCAACGCATAAATGTCCCATTAGAATTAGCATTCGCATTTGAGGACGAGTTCCTGGATGTCTCAACACAATCTAACATGTCACAAATTGTCCATCGTGGACCACTGAAGCAACCTGCAGGTATACCGATGGATAATATAGCCATATAGACCTCCTTTGATCAATAAGATATCCAGGTCATGACTTCCGGGAGTTCTTGGATGACACAAAACAATCCAACATGCCACAGGATGTCCATCGTGGTCCACTGAAGCTATCTGAAGCTACACCGATGGTTGATATAACCATACAGACCCCCGTTGATCAGGTAGATATCCAGGCCATGACTTCCGGGATTTCCTGGATGACCCAAAACAATCCAACATGCCGCAGAGTGTCCATCGTGGTCCACTGAAGCTACCTAAAGCTATACCGTTGGTTAATATATATATGATCAGGTAGATATCCTGGCCATGACTTCCAGGAGTTCCTGGATGGCCTCGTACATTCTAACAGATCGCAGAGAGTCCATCGTGGCTCACTGAAGCTACCTGAAGCTATACCGATGGTTAATATAGCCATACAGACCCCCGTTGATCAGATAGATATCCAGGCCATGACTTCCGGGAGTTCCTGGATGACCCAAAACAATCCAACATGCCGCAGAGTGTTCATCGTGGTTCGCTGAAGCTACCTGAAGCTATACCGATGGTTAATATAGCCATATAGACTCCCGTTGATCAGGTAGATATCCAGGCCATGACTTCCGGGAGTTCCTGGATGACCTCGTACATTCTAACAGATCGCAGAGAGTCCATCGTGGCTCACTCAAGCTACCTGAAGCTATACCGATGGTTAATATAGCCATATAGACCCCCGTTGGTCAGGTAATATCCAGGCCATGACATCCGGGAGTTCCTGGATGACCTCGTACATTCTAACAGATCGCAGAGAGTCCATCGTGGTCCGCTGAAGCTACCTGAAGCTATACTAATGGTTAATATAGCCATATAGACTCCCGTTGATCAGGTAGATATCCAGGCCATGACTTCCGGGAGTTCCTGGATGACCTCGTACATTCTAACAGATCGCAGAGTGTGCATCGTGGTCCGCTGAAGCTACCTGAAGCTATACTAATGGTTAATATAGCCATATAGACTCCCGTTGATCAGGTAGATATCCAGGCCATGACTTCCGGGAGTTCCTGGATGGCCTCGTAAATTCTAACAGATCGCAGAGAGTCCATCGTGGCTCACTGAAGCTACCTGAAGCTATACCGATGGTTCATAGAGCCATACAGACCCCTGTTGATCAGGTAGATATCCAGGGCATGACTTCCGGGAGTTCCTAGATGACCTCGTACATTCTAACAGATCGCAAAGAGTCTATCGTGGCTCACTGAAGCTACCTGAAGCTATATCGATGGTGAATACACCGGTACAAACACCCGTTGAACAGATAGATATTCTATTCGTGACTTCCGGATGTTCTTAGTTGTCCAGAACATCCCAATATGATGCAGAGTATACCGAAGCTACTGATGGTAAAAACCCTGATTGTGGTCCCCGTTGAACAGGAAGATATGACCATAATGGTTAAGACTTCCGACAGTTTAAAATCGGACCGCGTTATTTTGAATTTTTCGCGTAAATTGAGTTCGCGTTATTTTGAATTCTTCGCGTAAAAAAAACCGCGTAAAAAAAATTTCGCGCAAAAGGGGGTCGCGTAAAAAGAGGTTTGACTGTACTAAACTTCGACAGTTTTTGAAAATTTCAAATATGTTTAAATCAACCCAAACATGGTAAAAATGATTAAAAACGCAGGAGAATGCATTTTAAATTGATTTCAGCTGATTGCACTTAAATTCCCATTGCAATTTTGAAGTTTTTTGAAAAAAATATTTTCTTGCCCCCTGATTATTCGGGCCAACATGAAGGGGGGGGGGGGGTGTTGACAAAAACAAATAAAATCGTTCCTGAAAAATATTTGTTTTATTCCAAAGAGCAAAAAATAACAAAATTACACTGAAAATCAAATCAATAGTTTCCAAAACATCGTCAGTTGAATAAAAGGCCAAATTTAGTGACATTGAGAAAAAATTGCATTTTATAAAAAAATGAATAAATAGGCTGTATCTAATTTACAAACGAAGTTTTTTTTTAAACAAAGCAGGAATTTTTATCATCTTTTCAAAAATTTGATAGGCAGGATAATTTTAATTTTCAAAAAATATAACAAATACATTTTTTTAATAAAAAAAATGCCTTTAAATTGAAAAAGGTGCACTTTATAAAAAGGTTTTTAATTTGTCATTTTAAATCTTCAAATCATGTTGTCCATAGCAAAACGGATATTTAAAAAAAATTATCAGAAAACACAACAATTTTTGATTATTATCTGATGTATAAAAATCTGAATTTAAATATTTTTTCATATAAATTATTTATAAATTAAATTATTAATCATATATGATTAAATTCAATTAAAAGTTACTTTTTAAACTTGCACAATCGGCATGATCAAAATGTTTTTGTTTTTGTTTTTGTTTTCGAAGGTAATGGATTTTTTTTATAATTTAGTTTTAATAACATAAAATATTGGTTTAGGGTTGCGGAGGTACATCCTCTGATAGAAAAAGAAACAAAATATAATATATTTTCTGAGTGTCATCAAAAAAGCATTCTTTTTCAGATAATTTCTCTGTTTCAGCAAAAGGTCGTAAAAAGTGCGAGAATCTGTGACAATCGAACACGATACGCTTTCCTTCGGAAACAATTAGAAAACACGCGAGAAGATAGCTTAAAACGAGCGAGAATAAGAGTTCGTGTAGTCTTGTACGCGGCTTTATTTCAACTGATTAGACGGTCCAGAGCAGAGATCTGATCTCCTCCAGACGAATTTGGATGTGAAAAGGAATGATAAAGTTCTTCTCGATCAGGCACGATCACTTGCCGATCGTGGCTTCATACTACCGTGTGTGTGATATGGAATAGTGTAGAAAACAATAAATTCAAGTTCAGCTTAAATCTAAAAGAACGCAGCATTCGTTAGGGTGGTGCGTTAACAATCTCAAAAAAAAAAAAAAAACGTTTTCCTTTTCGAGAAGTCTTCTGAAAAACATCTCAAGATCGAAAATGATTTAGGATTTTTGGTGAAAAAGAGATATAACTTAACGTAAAGCTATACAGTCCTGACTCCATTATCCGAAGTGCTTGGCAAAATTCCACTTTGGATTATCAAAACTTCGGATAATCGAACCAAGGACATTTTTTTTTTCGCTGTCTTATTTTTAATTGTTGAGCTTTGGTATAACCCATAAACTACTCTAATGTGATTTAGAATTTTCAAATCCAAGATGGTGACCAAAATGGCGGTGAGGAAATATAAATAAAATGCTTTTTTAAACTTGCAGTCAACTTTTCAAATAAGACTAAAATGGGGTCGCAGAAATCGAATTTGAATATATAAAAATATAAAAATAAGAAAATAAATTGTTCGTGATTCGATTATCCGAAGTCCCATACAAACCTTCGGATAATCGAACATCGGATAATCGAAATTTCGAATAATCAAGGCTGCGGATAATCGAGTCTGGACTGTACAGCAATTTCTCACGAAAACAGCATGATTCGAAAAAAGTTGTTCTATCGAGCAAAATTGGTGTGGGGGATCCTTGGTCGAAATAATGAGACCCTTTTTTTGTTTGGCCAAAAGGGAGACCTACGCCGTGGTCGGTCCTAAAAAATGCCTTTTTGGTCATTTAATAACTCTGCGCCATTTCAACTAAATTAAGTTGTCTTGGAAGCAAATGAAAGGTTATTAGATAGGCTTTTAAGAAAAAATAGTTTGAAGTTTTATTTTTTTTCCTAATATTTGAAAAAGTCGTATGAAAAGGTCTCGGGACCAAAGAGCCTCTGTCTTAAATATATTTATATCGGGACTTTATCGGTAAATTTAACAAAACATTTAAAAAAATGATGAGGTTCTATTAATGGGATAGGATTAATAGGATGTTAATATGGTGAAAGTGGGAAAAATCAACTTTTTTCACTAAAACTGCAATCACTTAAAATTCAAGCGATGACCTTTATTTTTATGAGTACTAAATCATTTGTAATTGAAATACGCAACTTCTGGCTTGATCGGTCAACTTTTTTTCAAGAATCATGCTGTTTTCATGGGGAATGGCAGTAAAGTCATACTGATGGCTAAAAAACTTCAAAATATAATAGAAATAAATATGTAATCAATTGAAAACAATTTTGAGTACATTTTCCTGCGTTGATTTTGTTTTATTTAGCATGCCTTTTTTTAATTTTGATGTGCTTTTTACTGCATTTTTTTAACTTTAAATTTCGTTTTCAAAACCAATAGTATTTTATTCAAAGCCATTTTTTTTTTCATTATGGTACAGATATTGATACAGAAAACCCTATGTCACAAATGGCTAATTTATTCACGGGACAGGACAACATACAGATTTTGCCAAATAGCATACGACTACCTTAAATAAAAATCATTGTATCCAAATAAATTCATGATCATTTTGGTAAAAGATTTGTTTCAAAGTAGCATTCCATTATTCCATTAGAATATGATGACAATAGAGTATGTTACAAAAAAAAAAATGACGAAAGGTTCCGAAAGACAGCAAACACAGAATGACAAAACCCCAGTATCAATCCTGTTTGAAATCCAACCAAACCAGACCTTCCCCATGAAATTTGTAATAAAGCGTTCCCTCCCTTGGAAACTCGTTCCGTACCGTATCGTTCCGGCTAATGTTTGTACAGGTGTTTAATTTCAACTGTCATTCCCAGCAGTCGGCATTGTGGTCCTTTTTTGTGTAACTTTTTCGTTTGCTCCCTTTTCATTGCCATTTGCATACCTTGAAAAAAGTGACCCTATTTAATTTGCATTCATTTTACGCTACAATTACGGTTTGTAAATAATTTTCGAGTGGAAATGCGCCGCTCGAGAGATGGAGCTCTAAAATGATTCATTATTTCATAATAGACTTTAAACGTGGCTTAAAGAGGGGACTAATAGTGTAATCTGTGTGTAATTGTTGAGGGAAAAAATCCTCTGAAATAGAGAAGGTACGAATGAAAAAAACTACTTCACGTTCAACAAGAGGTCGATATCGGCTCATCACTCGTGTGAGATACTCTCGAGAAATTGCTCTTTCGAGTGCAATAAAATCCGATTTTGAAATCGTTTGCCAGAAGGACCGTGCAGACCGTCAGGCAGGCAGCACAGGACTGAGCTAATAAAGTGCATCTTGAAAGCTTTTACGTGCGATGTTCAATCCCGGCTGGTTGCAATACACCCTCTTTGGGAAGAGCAGAAGCTCGATCTGGGAAATATGCAAATCGAACCTTGAGGCTGGACTAGAGTGAAGCGTTACACGTTCTCTGCGAGATTTGATACTATCGTAGCGCACCATTGTGAACAAACCTTAAGCTGATTTTTTTTGTTCAATTTGTGAATCCGGGCGCTGAAAACGTGCCTCCGGTGCGATTATTGCAATTAGGACACTCAGGGCAGCGCCGGTGGGAACGTGGACTCTGGCCACGGTTCATAGACCGAAGAGTGGTCTTTGCACTTTTTTTTTGTCTAAAAAAAGGTGAGATAGAAAACGATTTTTTTTTGCTTCAAGGAATTCTGCAAAATTGATCATAACGCGGCTTCACACGTTCATGCGGCGCATGATAACTCACCGGTGCGAATCATTTGCACTTTCACGCATGATTTGAAGGAAGTTTTTTTTTGCTGGTGAGGTGTGGAATATATAAAACTTGAACAAAACTCTAGAACGGCACATCAATAGAACCATTTATTTTGCGATTCCGTTGTGGACTTTTTTCTTTTTCTGTCATTCTTACACGAAGAATCGGCCTTATTTTCATTACAAAAATTTTATACGGAGCGAAATTTTATTTTTTTCACTTTATTAAAGTATTTTTGTGAAACATAAAATAAATCACAAAATACTGTATTTTTTGAATATACTCATATTTTAAAATTTGCAAAATGGGTTATTAGAGTTTATTGTGAAATGATAGAACTTTTACAATATACCGTATTTTTTCGAAAAAACTTATTTTTTTCATGAGCAATATGGGTATTAGCGTGGCTCACGGATATATGAAAAAGACAAAAGTGTTCAATTCCAAACGCCTCGACCGGATTTTTGTAGCAATATGGCCCCAGAACATAGCCTGAAACTTTGAGCGCATTTGGTTAAGGTTTAGTACTTCCACCATTGACCTGAAGTTAGTATGGAACTTTTAAAGATTTACTATGGGAAATTTTCACTTTTAACCTCTTCTTAGATAAAGTTTCCCAAAACCCAATCAAATTTTCTTATTCTCAAGTTTCTTATAGGTTTTGATCCGGGGAACAACTTTGTAGAACATCGCAAAGCGCTAGGAATTGATCCTGAAAAGATACAGGATATTTTTTGGAGCTAGGAATTTTTTTTTAACGTGCTCTAAAAATTTGCCTGTATCTTTCCGGGATTAATTCCTAGCGCTTTGTGATGTTCTACAAAGTTGTTCCCCGGATCGAAACCTATAAGAAACCACTACTTTGAGAAAAAATCATAGGGCATAGGAAAATATACTCGAAGAAGAGTTAAAAAGTTGAAAATAAATAAATTAAATTTATTGAAATTTCTTTATAACTTCAGGTCAATGGTGGAAGTTCTAAACCTTAACCAAATGCGCTCAAAATTTCAGGCTATGTTTTGGGGCCATATTGCTACAAAATTCCGGTTGAGGCGTTCGAAATTGAACACTTTTGTCTTTTTCATATATCCGTGAGCCACGCCATTGGGTATCAAATGACGAAAAATTTTGTAAGAAGCATGAAGCATGTAAAATTTCACTACGTTTAACCTCTATTGCATATTTTGAAAATTTGAGTGTTTTCGAAAAATTACGGTAATTTGTGAAAATTTTAATATTTAAAAAAAAACATTTTTTATTTGCTTTTTACTTAACTTGAGTTTTTTTTGTGAAATGCTAAAACTTTTACAAAATACCATATTTTTTCGAAAATACTTATTTTTTTTTTAATTTGTATTATGGGTATCAAACGACGAAAATTTATGTATGAAGTATACACAATTAAAATGTTTGCATGAAGTATGCAAAATTTCACTACGTTTGACCTATATTGCATATTTTGAAAATTTGAGTATTTTCTCAACTCAAATGTTTTCTTTACTCAATAAAATTGAAAAGCATACGTTTGATACCGATATTGCAAATTTAGAAAATCTGAGTTTTTTCGAAAATAGCGGTAATTTGTGAAAGTAAAAAAAAGCAAAGCAATCCACTTTAACGACCCCCGGGTCTTTTGTGGTCTCTGTTGCAAGTTTCTTCTCATTTATAGGCGTCCGAATATTATGTGTGGTGAGTCACCCAAAACCTCTTTTACGCAAATGGACCGACGTTTTACTTCCGCGTCCGATAGAAAGCCAGGAGGATAAGGCGGGAATCGAACCCGCGCCCCATAGCAACTTAGGGATCGGCAGTCAAAGTCGCTAACCACCGCGCCACGAGTATTTTCCAAAAAAAGTCTAGTAAATTCTAAAACCATACGAAAATTTTAAAAAATGTCATAAACTTTGAAAAAATATGTGCAACGGCCTAAGCAATTTTACTTTTTCTCTAAAAAATCCATCTCATGACGGAGGGGTGGTACGATTCTTTAAATTTTTTAACATGCGAAATAAGACGAATTTTTCATTAATTTGCAGCCTGAATTGGGATGATTTGGAAATTTGGTGGAAATTGTATCAAAATGTACTTTTCATCGAAATAAATAAATAAAACTTTTTTTTGAAAACTCTACTAGTTTTTGGTACCCAACTGTAAAAATATTTAGAACTTTTTATTTTATGTCAAATTTAATATAACTTCTAAGTCTGGAATAATCCAGAGGGGTGATTTTTTAATCAGAACCAAGGGTCCTGATTGCTCAAAATCAACCACTCCACTCGCGAGCACAAATAGCAGGCAACGCGATGCTGCCCTGATGAATTCCTACCGTTTGTCACTTTAACACCATTCGCTCCCGAACACTCTCTCTTCTACTCTCCTTCTTTCTCTGATCGGCTCAGTCTCCGAACGGCTCAGGCAGGCCGACCGGCTCCGATCACTCTGAACTGAAAACATTTTTTCTCTGATGCGCTGCATTATACTCACTGATTGATGAAATCAATGTTATCAATTAAATTGTGCATTTATTTTGATTTCATAATATTATAGACACGATTCAAAGAAACTTCCACCAAGAAAAAATTGATGGCAAACTGAGGGCGTGAAGACAAAAAGACTGCAGCGCTGGCATTTTGTCAAAATGGCTCTTCGCTGAGCATGTTAGTGTGTGAGTGTCGTCGAGCGACGGAGTAGGCAAATATTTTCACGATGTATTTGTTCGCTGAGTGAACAGTTCGGGCCACTCGTTGGCTGCTTGCGAGACTCATTCGCTCATGAATGCTCGCGGGTTGGAATAGGCGACGAATGGATAGGTGATGAGTTAGTGGTTTCTTATAATTGAACCGAAAATCAGGACCCTTGATCAGAACACAATTTTTTATTTTAAAATTTTGTGTTTTTCTATATTGTGCAGACTTAATTTTTAGAGTGTAACAATGTTCAACAAAGTTGTAGATCATACAATTAAAACGGTTTCGTGTGAGTTGGCAGAAAATAACCCAATTTCAAAAATTTCTGTCTGTTCTAAAATGCAATCCAGAAATGACCGAACCGACCGAACTCAACCCAACCAGCATAACAAAAAAAGCGAAATCGAGAATATGGTAATGAACGTGATTAGACTGTATCAACAAAGGATTAGCTGCGAACATTTCGGTATCTGCGCCCTGCAACGCAATCGTAACGCAATGCGATTGTCACCGGTGGCTTAAGGGGGCCGTGTCGAAAGCGGTCACATTTCGTAAGCAGAAGAAGAAGGGGTTAGAGACATTTGTTAGTTGGTTTAGGATCTCGGTCTTCTTTTTTGTTGGGCCTCTTTATAAATTACAGTAGATTTGTAGTGAAAGCGAGAGGTTTAATTTTGAGGGCGATTCATCAACTGGTCTTAAAGCCTGAGAGGACCGGATTATCGACGGTCCTTGGGCGCAGAGAAACGGGGCCAGACGTGTTTTGATTTTATTAAAATTTAAAATTATTGTAATTTGAAATGCGCAAGTGGTGTGCGAGTATGTTCAAGGTGAAATGTTAAAATCACTGCGCAAAGGCCCTCCCGATGGGTATGTGGACGAGCTGTTACCTCCTGGATGGGCTCTCCTAGTTACAGATGAATATTTATGAATTAAATATGCGCAACATCTGCCACCTTTTCCAGGGGCATCGCTTTCAACCCCGACAGGAACAGGCCACCCAGGAAGGTGGGAACATTTTGAGTGGTAATTTTTGTGCTAAACCTGGGAGAAGTGGCGGAGAAATGATGTCTTTTAATAAAACATGAATGAACAACACCCCGGTGGTGGTGAGTCATGATGCCCCCAGCATAGAAAACACGAGTAGTCAAGGGAGCATCCTGTGCCAAATTAGGGGAACAAATCACAGGAGGGGTGATTCGTTCGGGCCTGGGTGACGAGTAAGGGTGAAATGTGTTTTGAAATTTGTTTATGTTTTGGGCATTTGATGAACTATGTAATGTGCAGATTATGATGATAAATTAAACTTTAAGAAGCGATTGTCTAGTCTGCTTTCAAAAAATATCTTCTTTATTGAAGCCAAAAATCACAGAAAAGTATAGCTAACTACTAAACTGTTTTGGAAACTTCTCGCCAGTTTCACTGTCCATTAAATTCAACGAATTTAGCAACTAAATCTCACCAATTAAGCTAATCATGCACCCACATGGCCCCAACAATCCCCTTTCACCAATTTCAACGCGACCATCGGGGACATCCTCCCGATCGGTGTTTGATCGATTGTCTAATGATGGTCAATTTGGGAAATCAAATCGAAAGCTCCGTTGCCCTCTGCGACACTCTAATAGCTTCTGCGCAACTCCCCCTTCTCTCCGTTTAAAAAAAATCAGTAAACAGTAAAGCTCGACTCCAGGTCACGCCGGACTCTCGCCGAGGACTTGTGCGCGGAGATGAATAAATAAACACTTATTTATACATTTGTCTATGATATAGCAATAAATTCCAGTTTACGATACCATTATAAAGTCGCATTTCGGAATTTATTGTGATAATAAAAATCTCTTCTTGGAGAGGAGCCCGAGCTTTGACGTGGGGCTTGCAAGAGCCGTGAATCAACTCCTGCAGCAACACAACAGCAACAAAACAACTGTGGTGCTGAATGTGAAAGATAGTGTGACACTTGAGGGAAGTTTCAGAAATTGTTGGACAATTTTGTATTTTAAAATTCTGGATAGAAAAAACCCAAAATCATCATAAAATTTAGAAAAATAAGCCAATTGTTGACCATTTACCCTAAAACAGTAAAAAACACAAGAACTGTCTTGCAAAAAAAAAAAAAAACCGTAAAAAATGGAGGAAAATCGACACCAACATCACAGAAAGTTCCACATCGAGAATTATCTATGGCAGTAGAGAAGGCAGAGGAACCGTAGTGTTGCGGTGCCAAATGACTTCACTTGGCACACGAAGCATCAGCAGGCAGCAGCAAAGAATAAGCAATGGAATGTTGTGACCCGCTCCATAAAACTACACTGATGAATGGCGGATGAACTACACAGTGAGAGTATTCTTTCTTTGCCACTTTTACAGTGGGTGGTCACAGGTTAAGGCAACTAAGGGATAGGGAAATGTTTTTTAACATTCCAACGCCCAAGGCCCCAAAAAAGCTGGAACGGTAACTTCAACTCAATGGTTCTCGGTCATAACTCAACCAATCAAGATGATTCTTCTTCCCAGTGATTTGTTAGGATGTCTAAATAATTCTAGAACTTTGCAGAACTTAATTTGATCAAATCTGTAATTTTTGCGATCAAAAACATCGTTCCAACTTTTTTTTTCGCGTTTAATAAAAATTCGTCAAAAATTCCGTGGAGGCAGTCGTTTAAAAAAAGGTGGAACGATGTTTTCGGTCGCAGAGTTACAGATTTGTTCAAATCAAGTTCTGCAAAATTTTAGA
This sequence comes from Culex pipiens pallens, assembly GCF_016801865.2. NCBI lineage: Eukaryota > Metazoa > Arthropoda > Insecta > Diptera > Culicidae > Culex > Culex pipiens. Next base: position 160,004,567 of record NC_068938.1, read on the forward strand.
ATCATCTAGACATTCTTACAAATCACTGGAAACAAGAATCGTCCCGATTGGTTGAGTAGTACCCGAGAACCAGCGAGTTGAAGTTACCGTTCCACCTTTTTTGGGAGGCTTGGGCGTCCGTGTAAGTTGGACATGCGTTGGGCGTTCCAGTGTTAATGAAAAAAAAAAAATTGTTGAAAAATTTAAATGAAACAAAGAAATTTAAATAATATTTAATCCTCAACAAAAAAAAAACAAAAGAATGCTTTAAACTTGGTATAGATAACATAAAATGCTGCATTTTCTGAAAAAAAAAAAACTTTAGATTGTGAAATGACAAGAGGATTAGGATAATTCTCTACCAACTCACATGAAATCGAGAAAAGTTGCCCCGACCCATCTTCGATTTGCGTGAAACTTTGTCCTAAGGGGTAACTTTTGTCCCTGATCACGAATCCGAGCTCCGTTTTTTGATATCTCGTAACAGAGGGACGAGATTTTTGAACATTAGCATTAGCATTAGCATTAGCAATAAAGGTCGCACAATTCCGGATGGCTGCACAACGCTTATCTTGCTGTTTAACTGTAATTAAACGTATGATAGCACTAGACTTTCATCCGGTTACAATATTCCAACACGGGAGATACCATGTTTTCATCTTTAGATGAGCGTGTAATACTATCCAGTAAGATAAGGGGCTCCTGGCCGGTACCTTGCTAACCTCGGGGATTGGAAGGTATGTTAGTAAACATCTATCTAGAATGCGCAGAGATCTCTACGTCACCTAGTGGTATAGATGTTTGTAGGGAGGTTTTGGAGTCAATGTTAGTAAATTGAACGTTTGTTTTTTTAACACCATCACCACCACCACCAAAACTATACCATCACCACAAAAAGCCATGCTAGATTTTAATACAAATACATAACAAAACGAACACGACAATAAAACCATCATCCCGGCACTGCCTACTGACGCGCAATGGTATTCATTACCACAATGACCCCCCACTGCATGCATGACTCGAACATGAACACGCACACAGCACAAAGAGAGTGCCACAATAACCTATCTTCCCATCACCACTGCTTGCACGATACTGACGCGCAATAATATTCATTACCACAATGACCCCCCACTGCATGCATGACTCGAACATGAATACGAACACAGCTCAAAGAGAACACCACAAAAACCCATCTTCCCATCACCACTGCTTGCACGATACTGACGCGCAATAATATTCATTACCACAATAACCCCCCACTGCATGCATGACTCGAACATGAATACGAACACAGCTCAAAGAGAACACCACAAAAACCCATCTTCCCATCACCACTGCTTGAACGATACTGACGCGCAATAATATTCATTACCACAATGACCCCCCACTGCATGCATGACTCGAACATGAATACGAACACAGCTCAAAGAGAACACCACAAAAACCCATCTTCCCATCACCACTGCTTGAACGATACTGACGCGCAATAATATTCATTACCACAATGACCCCCCACTGCATGCATGACTCGAACATGAATACGAACACAGCTCAAAGAGAACACCACAAAAACCCATCTTCCCATCACCACTGCTTGCACGATACTGACGCGCAATAATATTCATTACCACAATGACCCCCCACTGCATGCATGACTCGAACATGAATACGAACACAGCTCAAAGAGAACACCACAAAAACCCATCTTCCCATCACCACTGCTTGCACGATACTGACGCGCAATAATATTCATTACCACAATGACCCCCCACTGCATGCATGACTCGAACATGAACACGCACACAGCACAAAGAGAGTGCCACAATAACCTATCTTCCCATCACCACTGCTTGCACGATACTGACGCGCAATAATATTCATTACCACAATGACCCCCCACTGCATGCATGACTCGAACATGAATACGAACACAGCTCAAAGAGAACACCACAAAAACCCATCTTCCCATCACCACTGCTTGCACGATACTGACGCGCAATAATATTCATTACCACAATGACCCCCCACTGCATGCATGACTCGAACATGAACACGCACACAGCACAAAGAGAGTGCCACAATAACCTATCTTCCCATCACCACTGCTTGCACGATACTGACGCGCAATAATATTCATTACCACAATGACCCCCCACTGCATGCATGACTCGAACATGAATACGAACACAGCTCAAAGAGAACACCACAAAAACCCATCTTCCCATCACCACTGCTTGCACGATACTGACGCGCAATAATATTCATTACCACAATGACCCCCCACTGCATGCATGACTCGAACATGAATACGAACACAGCTCAAAGAGAACACCACAAAAACCCATCTTCCCATCACCACTGCTTGCACGATACTGACGCGCAATAATATTCATTACCACAATGACCCCCCACTGCATGCATGACTCGAACATGAACACGCACACAGCACAAAGAGAGTGCCACAATAACCTATCTTCCCATCACCACTGCTTGCACGATACTGACGCGCAATAATATTCATTACCACAATGACCCCCCACTGCATGCATGACTCGAACATGAATACGAACACAGCTCAAAGAGAACACCACAAAAACCCATCTTCCCATCACCACTGCTTGAACGATACTGACGCGCAATAATATTCATTACCACAATGACCCCCCACTGCATGCATGACTCGAACATGAATACGAACACAGCTCAAAGAGAACACCACAAAAACCCATCTTCCCATCACCACTGCTTGAACGATACTGACGCGCAATAATATTCATTACCACAATGACCCCCCACTGCATGCATGACTCGAACATGAATACGAACACAGCTCAAAGAGAACACCACAAAAACCCATCTTCCCATCACCACTGCTTGCACGATACTGACGCGCAATAATATTCATTACCACAATGACCCCCCACTGCATGCATGACTCGAACATGAACACGCACACAGCACAAAGAGAGTGCCACAATAACCTATCTTCCCATCACCACTGCTTGCACGATACTGACGCGCAATAATATTCATTACCACAATGACCCCCCACTGCATGCATGACTCGAACATGAATACGAACACAGCTCAAAGAGAACACCACAAAAACCCATCTTCCCATCACCACTGCTTGAACGATACTGACGCGCAATAATATTCATTACCACAATGACCCCCCACTGCATGCATGACTCGAACATGAATACGAACACAGCTCAAAGAGAACACCACAAAAACCCATCTTCCCATCACCACTGCTTGAACGATGAGGGACGAGATTTTTGAACATGCGAAAAAATAGGTGTTTTTCAATAATTTGCAGCCTGAAACGGTGATGAGATAGAAATTTGGTGTCAAAGGGACTTTTATGTAAAATTGGTCGCCCAATTTGAAGGCGTACTCAAAATAATAAAAAAGTATTTTTCATCGATAAAAACACTAAAAAAGTTTTAAAAACTCTTCCATTTTCCGTTACTCGACTGTAAAATTTTTTGGAACATGTCATTTTTAGGGAAATTTAATGTACTTTTCGAATCTACATTGACCCATAAGGGTATTTTTTTCATTTAGAACAACTTTTTTCATTTTAAAATTTCATGTATTTTCTAACCTTGCAGGGTTATTTTTGAGAGCGTAACAATGATCTTCAAAGTTGAAGAGCAAACAATTTCAAAAATGTTGATATGTAAACATAAGGGGTTTGCTTATAAACATCACGTGTTATCGTGATTTTAGTTAAAAAAACTTTTGACATGTTCCAAAAAAATTTACAGTCGAGTAACGGAAAATGGTAGAACTTTTAAAACTTTTTTAGTGTTTTCATCGATGAAAAATACGTTTTTTTCGGAATTCTGAGTACGCCATCAAATTGGGCGTCCAATTTTACTTAAAAGTCCCTTTAACATCAAATTTCAGGCCGCAAATTATTGAAAACACGTCTTTTTTCGCACGTTCAAAAATGGAAAGGGTCGTACAACCCCTCCGTTACGAGATATAAAAAAACGGACCTTGGATTCGTGATCAGGGACAAAAGTTACCCCTTAGTTTCCAAAGTTTCACGCAAATCGAAGAGGGGTCGGGGCTACTGCTGTGTGAGTTGGCGGAGAATTACCCATTTTCAAAACAAGTCCCTTAATATAATAGGTTGATACAGTCCAGACTTGATTATCAGAAGTTCGATAATCCAAAGGTTTGTATGGGGCTTCGAAAAGTCGAATCATGAACATAAAAAAAAAAATTTATAACTTTTAACATCAAGTTCAAATTTTGCGACCCCATTTTAGTGTTAATGATTATCGAAAATGGTAACCTAAAATTGCATTACATTAATGGACAAAGTGTCATTCACGTCAAAAAATGCAAAAAGTCGATTTTCGAAAAACTTAAGAAAACACTCTTCACCCAAATTTGCCATAACCCATTGCGTCGTCGTCGGTGTTGCATGACTTTTGTACTTTGACACCGGAAACCAGAGACCCGGGGTAAAATAAATGACTCCACCTCTGTTTGATGCGCTTCTGGCAGTGCAGCAAGAGAAGGAAAAAAAGCATTGCTCCCAGAGTCAACAGGGGACTCCTTTCTTGGTTAAGTTACAGTGATACTTTCCCGATTTATTTGCACTTGATACTTGACGGTTGGTTTCAATGTAGATTCTTTACAAAGGTTGAAAGGCATAAAATATAAATATTAAAATAATTTTACAAAAAAAAAAACAGAATAGACCATTTAGGAAAATACATTTTAGAACAAAATCAATTGAGTTTTTTTTTCTTCCATGCATTTTTGTAATGCTAATTTAAGATCAAAAATTCTTTCAGCACTCCACCGTTTCCCAACTGTACAGATTTGTTCACTCCTTTCGCTAAAGAAAGCACAATCCACCAGCTGAATTCCGTGTGGTGTACCAATAAGCATTGGTTTACTCAACGCCATCACCGGGGGATGACTGCCTGGTAGCAGCCAACAAGCTCCCAGATAAAGCTCCCCTTACAAACACCTCCACCACTTCGTTTTTATTGCTGTCTTCTCAAGAGGAAGGTTAAGAGCAGCAGCAAAAAAAAAGCTCCATCGCAATGCAATCTAATGGTGCTTATTGTGCTCATTATTCTGCAATAACCATCTAAGCCAGAGACGGCAACCCTTTTTGGCTTTGTAAGGCACACTCTCTGCAGAAGGCAGCTAGGTGGCCCGTCATCATCATCAGAGCCGTCGTTCGTAATCAATTGCAATTATTGGTGACACAGATACTGCGAGGGGAGGTATTGATTTATTCATTAGTTGGGTAAACAACAAGCATAATTATGATGGTCAGAGGCAAACATAGTTTGTGCAGTTTGGGGACAGTTTTTGTCACTGCTTTCGAATGAGAAAAAATATGCTCTTTAAAATCATATATTTTGAAAACGTTACAAAAAAATTAACTACAGTCATCCCACATATTCGGAACACCCACAAATTCGGAACACATTTGTGATAATTTGTCAATAACATGCGAAATGCAGCTTTTCTGTCGACCCTACTATTTTTAAGACCTTTATTTGGTCATTTTCTTGCTATTTGTAACTAGTAAAAGAAGTACTTTTTTAAACAAAAAAAACTGTATTTCAAGACTATTTTATCCAGATCAGCAAAACACTGCCTCCAAATTGCCTGTTCCATAATTTTGGGATGTTATTAACTGAATTTAGTTGATATTTTCACAAAAAAAATGTTATCCGACCATGTATAAAACATAATTAAGCTTGGGTTTCATTGGTTTCAGTTTGTGAAGTCAGAGACCAAAGTTTATTTACATTTGTGGGAAAAAAGTGTTCAGAATTTGTGAATTTCAAGGGTCAATGTTTTTCTTTAAAGACTTGATGTAAAACGTAAAAATGTGCAGTCGGTCGATACATCAATCAAAAGATGACACGAAAAGCTTTCACATGAAGGTAAATGCAAATTATTATGTTCAACTATCGATTTTCTATGATTTTTTGAACAATGGCCGATCTATACACCGTTTCGAATATGTGGGATGACTGTACTTCAAACAATTATTTGAAACCTCTAAAAATGTTCACATTAAGAAAGGGCCTAACAACAACTAAGGTTGGGACCGACGTTTTACTTCCACATCCGATGGAAGGCTGGAGCAGATGGGAATCGAACCCATGATCATCTGCTTAGAAAATGGACAGCGGTACTATTCGGCCACGCCTACTGCCATGTATAATTTTACTAAAACTAGGATAAAAAAGCTTGTAAATCTATTATTTACTATAAAGTACTATTGTTGGTTTATTATTGCAGTTTAATCAGATAAGATACTTTTGAACTACTATTTTTCCTTTTCTTTAATTGTTCGGAAATTTATAAATCTGTTTTACAGGTGGCTTTTCCAGCTTAAGTATTTTTGTACGATTTTTGTTTTGGTTTCTTTTTATGAAATGCCAAGCGGTTATTGACACTTTAAATGATCCCAGAAATTAACACTGGAACGCCCAACGCATGTCCAACTTACACGGACGCTCAAGCCTCCCAAAAAAGTTGGAACGGTAACTTCAACACGCCCGTTCTCGGGCATAACTCAACCAATCGGGATGATTCTTGTTCCCAGTGATTTGTAAGAATGTCTAGATGATCCTAAAATTTTGCAGAACTTGATTTGAACAAATCTGTAATTTCTGCGACCGAAAACATCGTTCCAACTTTTTTTAAACGACTGCCTCCGCGGAATTTTCGGCGAATTTTTTTTTACACGCGAAAAAAAAGTTGGAACGATGTTTTTGATCGCAAAAATTACAGATTTGATCAAATTAAGTTCTGCAAAGGTCTAGAATCATCTAGACATCCTAACAAATCACTGGAAAGAAGAATCATCTTGATTGGTTGAGTTATGCCCGAGAACCATTGAGTTAAAGTTACCGTTCCAACTTTTTTGGAGCCTTGGAGGTTGGAATGTTAAAAAAAATGGGTCAATTATTTTGATATCATGAATGCATCCCATGTGTCCCATGTGAAATTTTGAAATTTTTGTGTTGATTGGAAAAAATCAAGTTTATTCGTATTTCTAAATTGTTTTTATTGAACTATCTTATATTAATACAGGGCGTGTTTTCTAGAACAACCTTATCAGGAAAAAATAGTCATCGCCACTTTCAAATGAGTCTTATAGGAAATTTTCTCAGCTTTCCAATGCTTCTAAAAGCGAAATGTTTCATCGGGAAATTTCTGAGATATCTCTATTATAAGTTTTTTGGTTTTAAATTCCTTTATTATTTATTGGAAACTTTATACTAACAGTTCAAAAAACTTATCAAATGATGTGTTTCATGAGTCATTTACTCATCAAAATGTTTGCACATTTTGATGAGTAAGACAAGAAACAACTTTGAAGAATGTTGCAAACCGCTAAACATTTTGAATATTATGTTTTGTCTATGTTTTTGAATATATGGGATTTATTCAAAAATTACAACAGTGTAAAAATTTATTTTTTACAAGAATTATTTGATAGTTACATATTTTTTGTGTACAAATATCACGTGTCTACTCTGATTTAGCTTTTTCAACCGAAACATTGGCAGGTTTGTGATTGTTAATGGTATTATTGAATTTTAATGCATAAATTTGATATTTTCTTAAGCAAACATTAACCAGGAACATAAATACAAATATGATTTGAAATCGAAAATGTACTACATATTACTGTAGCAACTTCAAAAGTCATATTTTCATGAGTATAAAATAAAGATAAAATTTTATAAAACGTTTTCTGTAGAAAATGCACTTAAAAGTAGCAATAAAACTCGAGTCTTCCAATTCAGAATTCTGAAAACACCGTCACAAACATTTATTTTTGTTTGAACAAAAATTAAATAGTATTTTAACAAAAAAAATCTAACAAAAACTTTCTTTCCAAACTATTTGAACAAAAATTAAGACATATATATTTTTTTAAGATGAGATTGAAGATGAGAGTCTTATAAACTTCTAAAATATTGCTAATTCCTTGATCATTTAATACAAAAAAAAAACTGAAACAATCATTTCATACTAATGAAAAGTCTTTCTCCTAAAGCTAGCAACAGTAATTTGCAGTATAATTTCGAGTATAAAACATGTTTTGTATCCATGTAACTAGTTGGTGTTTGATTAAGGGAATATGATATTTATTCATAAAAATCTTGTAATACCCTATCAATCTCAAACCTGTAGAAATTTCGGTTGTATCAGCTAATTCCAAGCTGAATCAGAGCAGACCAGTGTTATTTGTACACAAAAATTATGTAATAATCTATTTGTTCTTGTAAAAATAATATTTGAATACGGTTTTATTATTATATTATTTGAATAAATCCCACATATTCAAAAATTCGGTTAAAACTTAATTTTCAAAATGTTTAGCGGTTTGCAACCTTCTACAAAGTTGTTTCTTGTCTTATTTTGCACATTTTGGACAGTTAAATACACATGAAACACATCATTTGACAAGTTTCCTGGACTGTTATTTAAAAGTTTCCAATAAATGATCAAGGATTTTAAAAGAAAATACTTAAAATAGAGATATCTCAGAAATTTCCCGATGAAACATTTCGCTCTTAGAAGCGTTGGAAAGCTGAGAAAATTTCCTATAAGACACTTTTAAAAGTAGTGATGACTATTTTTTCTCCATAAGGTTGCCCAGAAAACACGCCGTGAATAACATTTCTTTTACATGCTAAGAGGGTATGGCTTAATGCTCTGCATCTTTGTTGAATTTTTCGTTTTTTTATTAACTGTACACATTCATTTATTATCTTCAAATTGTTATACATTTTTGCATTGAATTGAATACATAAGGGCAAAAAAGAAAACTCATTTCAACAACTAATCCTAACTTTAAACTAAAATAAAATTTATTTGAATTATTCAAAATCACTAGAACGAGTAAACTGAGAACTGTATTTCAAGATAAATGCTCCAAGCGTTCTCACTTGTTCTGCAAGAGTTTTGCAACCACGCAGTGTTGTTGTCATCTCGATGAAAATGTTCAGAAGTTCTTGTGGTGAAAACAGGTCACTACTGCCTTCACTCGTTGATGCTGGTTGGTTTTCTCTCGGTTGCTGACTGAAGCCAGGAGTAGTTGTATTCTCTGCAACTTTTTGCCGCTGATTCAACGGCAATGGCTGCAGATTTGGAACCACTCGAGCAGATCCCGCTCCTGGTGACGCCAAAGCAGCAAAATCCACGTCCGTGAAAGCTGGTGGTGTTTTGCGACGATTTGTTTGGTGCCTCGTCGTCGCTTGCTGCTGAATTTTCACAAACTCAGCACGTTTTGCGCAGCTTCGATTCTTGGTCGAATGTCCGCCACCGCAATTGAAGCATTTGGCTTCGATGTTCTCGTTGATTGTGTTGCAAGCTTGAGTTCTGTGCTCACCTCCGCAGGTTGCGCAACGACTCTTGATGAAACAATGCCTTCCACCATGCCCAAACTGCAAGCGTGGTCGATCCTTTCTCGAGATGAACCAGGTACAGTTGATCACGATACTTGATGTCTTTGTTGTGTCGCGTCATCTTGAAAACTTCGATCACGTTCAACTTAAGAGTTTTGAGCTCTTCTTTCAGCACATTCACATCCATGTCATACAGGCCTCGGAGGACCTGTTTCATGGGGCGTTTACCTGGATCGTCATGGCTGTAGTATTCAATCTTTGTGCTGTTCAGGAAATCCCGAACGTAGTTGTAATCCTTTCTGGTAGGTTGCAGAATTTTGAGTCCATCAGCACACAAGCGAATGGAAGCTCGTAAAGCACCAGATTTGATAAACCCGGCCAGCCACTTTCGCACCGAGTCCGATGACGATGTTTTTTTGTTTGGGTGGCACTTTTTCCCGTCGTTCAAATTCCTCTTTCTCGCTCACGTCCACGGGAAGGGTAACGAACTGGTTTCCAGACGAATTTTGAGCGTCCTTGTTTAAACTTCCTGGCTTTGCAGGTAGCGCATCGGCATTCTTTAACTTATTCAAATCAGCCGATCCTGCTGGCGAGGACCGCCTATTTTTATTGCCGTGAGGCATTTTTTGCAATTTTTAGCACTTATTTGAAGTTGGAGGAACGCACATCTGACTCACTGCTCTGTCAATCGCAGACTCATGACTCAAGTCCCTTTAATTTCATACATCAAAGCTTTTCCTCATTGATTTTCCTAGCTCGATGCATCCGTTTCTCTTTTAATATTTATGCTTTCTCATGGCATGCATGGCCATTTTTCATTACGAATTCGGAGAATTACCATTCCAACTCCCAACCCTCCAAAAAAGTTGAAACTGTAACTTCAACTCGCTGGTTGTTGGGACGATTCCGTTGGTAAAGTTCCAGTGTTAAAAAGAGTTTGGGACTATTTTGTTGTTGTTTGCTGGACAATTGGAAAGAAAATTCAGTTTATCTTATTTATAGTTTTTTTTAATTTACTTATAATTTTTTTTAAATCTTGTTCGATTTACGGCTTAAATACACAAAAGAAGTAATCTGTCTTTTCACGTACAAATTGTATTGAGACCAAAATCAATAAAATCACTATATTTAAACACAGTTCAGTCAAAAATCCCCGTTCAACACATCGACCAACCACGACGTGGCGGTTCCCCGCGCCGCATTGTTGGCCGTTCATCCGCAATGACCAAACCGGCCACGTCCCCTGGCCAGACCGAAACCCGCGTGTGCCCGAGAATTGGTCACTGCGCGCAAAACCCAATTCCGTACCCCGCGCCTCGGTTGGCAAAAGTATCTTTATTTGTACCAAACCAACAACCCGAAACCAAATCGGGCTATTTTTCCGTTTGAACTGTGCGTGTGACTGGTTGTGTGTCAAACGACACTTCGTGATCGAAACAACCTCCGACGAGCTTACTGTAGGGTGGCTCAACCAGCATGAAACGTGTGTGTGTGAGGGCGTATGTGTGAACAGTTTGTTGTTTGCTCTTGTCGAGTAGTTGAACTCGAATTAAAACGCTATCAATCACAACTAATTTGAATTTTTAATTGGAAGGACAAACAGCAAGTTGCGAGTATACACAGTCACACTCACACTTCACTGTGACATTTTCGGTGAACCGCGTAAACGGTCTGTGTGGGTGTTTGGTTGATGAGCTTGATGATGATGAAGAGGTTGATGTGATGTGGGTGGCGGTGGTGGGGCGAAATTGAGCGACATACCAATAAACATAGAGAACGCACTTATTTGTGGGAGTCTCCAGTTGATTTCACCTATTGAAGGAAGTTATGCTGGTGATTATCAAATAACTTGTAATCTCCTTTTTAGTTTAGATGAGTGCAATTTTTATATTAAAGAAATACTTCAAAAAAACTTTTTTCAACCTTAACCATAATAACTTGATTAACCTACAACGTGTTCCCCAAACGCCACATTCCTCTTCACACTTCAGAAGTGTTGACCGCCTCACATTAGGGTAGTGTTCCGCCTTTGGGCCGGTGGAGATGCCAATCTGACCCGGGCTGGCCCCCCTACTAAGGAAGAGTGCAAGCAAGCGCAAACCCGTCATGTCCCGCGGGAGTGAACCAGCGTCTAGGTTCTAGGTTAATCATGTTCTTTTCGTGAATTTTACCTACAGATCACCCTAATTCAAATCCCAGCCCGGTGTGCCAAGCCAAGTTCTCACACGTTCTCGCGGAGTTTCCCCCAACTGTCATATCAGTCGCCACACGGACAGTTTGAAGTGTCGACCTGCAGCAGAGTTGGCGCATTTTTGGGCATGCTCGCGTGCCTCGGCGTGATTCGGAGCACTCCAAAAGCTGCTCGTGAGGAACCCCACCGGAAAGCCCGACGACAAATCCAGTTCTCCAGACTCCGCGAAGGTGATGATGTCCGAACGGGCGATGATTATGTTGTTTGTAACACTTCTTCCCCCCCTCTCCTCTCCGCCATTGATTCCACCAGACACTGCGATGACAGCTCGAGATAAAAACGTGCAGACCCAACTCACATTTTCCGAATTGCCAGCGTCGTGCCCTGAAGTCGGCTTGTTTGACTAAGATTGGCTGATTTGAATTTACGAAAAACAATGATCAATCAATGTTCCACGGGACCCCGAGGCCATGACCAAACAAGGAACGGTGGCCACCGGTCGGGGAGGTGATATGCAAAAATGTCCCCGGCTCCCCGAAAAAGGGGGGCCGGATCGCCCGAAACATTCCGTTGACTGACCACGGAGTGTTGCTGCTGGTTCACCTGTCAAAAAGTGTTTCCATTTCTAACCTCTTTTTGAGGTTAACTTTTTTCGTTTTCAGGTGATGATCGCGATATGCTCTTTCTAGTTGATGGTTTGGAGGGGCCCTGCAGCACATCAATCTCTAGGTTTTGGAGTTGCAACTTGAACGCTTGGGACGAAGGAATCTGTATCGAGGAAACGAAATCTTTGACATCAGAGCTCAGACAAGTTTCAAAAGTGGTTTCCATTCCTTCTTACAATTTTTTCCCTACAACCAGGCTAACTTGGGGCACAAGTTTTTGCCTACTCATTGGCCCTGCGGACCCGAAAATGATAATCTATCAAGTGGAAACCGGCGCACGTAAGTCGTAATGTGTTTTCCCCATTTTCTGTTTTTGTTTTTGGTTTCCTATTGTACATTTGTTGACTTTGCATAAAGCAACTCAACAATGACCCTAAAACAGACATCAATCATGTCTGACAGGAGGATGTACTGTACAGGCAAGGTTTGTGATGTGTGTCATAAAATTTTATTAAAAAACAAAAAACAAAAAACAAAAAACAAAAAACAAAAAACAAAAAACAAAAAACAAAAAACAAAAAACAAAAAACAAAAAACAAAAAACAAAAAACAAAAAACAAAAAACAAAAAACAAAAAACAAAAAACAAAAAACAAAAAACAAAAAACAAAAAACAAAAAACAAAAAACAAAAAACAAAAAACAAAAAACAAAAAACAGAAAACAAAAAACAAAAAACAAAAAACAAAAAACAAAAAACAAAAAACAAAAAACAAAAAACAAAAAACAAAAAACAAAAAACAAAAAACAAAAAACAAAAAACAAAAAACAAAAAACAAAAAACAAAAAACAAAAAACAAAAAACAAAAAACAAAAAACAAAAAACAAAAAACAAAAAACAAAAAACAAAAAACAAAGAACAAAAAACAAAAAACAAAAAACAAAAAACAAAAAACAGAAAACAAAAAACAAAAAACAAAAAACAAAAAACAAAAAACAAAAAACAAAAAAACAAAAAACAAAAAACAAAAAACAAAAAACAAAAAACAAAAAACAAAAAACAAAAAACAAAAAACAAAAAACAAAAAACAAAAAACAAAAAACAAAAAACAAAAAACAAAAAACAAAAAACAAAAAACAAAAAACAAAAAACAAAAAACAAAAAACAAAAAACAAAAAACAAAAAACAAAAAACAAAAAACAAAAAACAAAAAACAAAAAACAAAAAACAAAAAACAAAAAACAAAAAACAAAAAACAAAAAACAAAAAACTAAAAACAAAAAACAAAAAACAAAAAACAAAAAACAAAAAACAAAAAACAAAAAACAAAAAACAAAAAACAAAAAACAAAAAACAAAAAACAAAAAACAAAAAACAAAAAACAAAAACAAAAAACAAAAAACAAAAAACAAAAAACAAAAACAAAAAACAAAAAACAAAAAACAAAAAACAAAAAACAAAAAACAAAAAACAAAAAACAAAAAACAAAAAACAAAAAACAAAAAACAAAAAACAAAAAACAAAAAACAAAAAACAAAAAACAAAAAACAAAAAACAAAAAACAAAAAACAAAAAACAAAAAACAAAAAACAAAAAACAAAAAACAAAAAACAAAAAACAAAAAACAAAAAACAAAAAACAAAAAACAAAAAACAAAAAACAAAAAACAAAAAACAAAAAACAAAAAACAAAAAACAAAAAACAAAAAACAAAAAACAAAAAACAAAAAACAAAAAACAAAAAACAAAAAACAAAAAACAAAAAACAAAAAACAAAAAACAAAAAACAAAAAACAAAAAACAAAAAACAAAAAACAAAAAACAAAAAACAAAAAACAAAAAACAAAAAACAAAAAACAAAAAACAAAAAACAAAAAACAAAAAACAAAAAACAAAAAACAAAAAACAAAAAACAAAAAACAAAAAACAAAAAACAAAAAACAAAAAACAAAAAACAAAAAACAAAAAACAAAAAACAAAAAACAAAAAACAAAAAACAAAAAACAAAAAACAAAAAACAAAAAACAAAAAACAAAAAACAAAAAACAAAAAACAAAAAACAAAAACAAAAAACAAAAAACAAAAAACAAAAAACAAAAAACAAAAAACAAAAAACAAAAAACAAAAAACAAAAAACAAAAAACAAAAAACAAAAAACAAAAAACAAAAAACAAAAAACAAAAAACAAAAAACATAAAACAAAAAACAAAAAACAAAAAACAAAAAACAAAAAACAAAAAACAAAAAACAAAAAACAAAAAACAAAAAACAAAAAACAAAAAACAAAAAACAAAAAACAAAAAACAAAAAACAAAAAACAAAAAACAAAAAACAAAAAACAAAAAACAAAAAACAAAAAAAAAAAACAAAAAAACAAAAAAAACTAAAAACAAAAAACAAAAAACAAAAAACATAAAACATAAAACATAAAACATAAAACATAAAACATAAAACATAAAACATAAAACATAAAACATAAAACATAAAACATAAAACATAAAACATAAAACATAAAACATAAAACATAAAACATAAAACATAAAACATAAAACATAAAACATAAAACATAAAACATAAAACATAAAACATAAAACATAAAACATAAAACATAAAACATAAAACATAAAACATAAAACATAAAACATAAAACATAAAACATAAAACATAAAACATAAAACATAAAACATAAAACATAAAACATAAAACATAAAACATAAAACATAAAACATAAAACATAAAACATAAAACATAAATCATAAAACATAAAACATAAAACATAAAACATAAAACATAAAACATAAAACATAAAACATAAAACATAAAACATAAAACATAAAACATAAAACATAAAACATAAAACATAAAACATAAAACATAAAACATAAAACATAAAACATAAAACATAAAACATAAAACATAAAACATAAAACATAAAACATAAAACATAAAACATAAAACATAAAACATAAAACATAAAACATAAAACATAAAACATAAAACATAAAACATAAAACAAAAAAGCTTTTTGCATTTTACATTTTACATTTTACATTTTACATTTTACATTTTACATTTTACATTTTACATTTTACATTTTACATTTTACATTTTACATTTTACATTTTACATTTCACATTTTACATTTTACATTTTACATTTTACATTTTACATTTTACATTTTACATTTTACATTTTACATTTTACATTTTACATTTTACATTTTATATTTTACATTTTACATTTTACATTTTACATTTTACATTTTACATTTTACATTTTACATTTTACATTTTACATTTTACATTTTACATTTTACATTTTACATTTTACATTTTACATTTTACATTTTACATTTTACATTTTACATTTTACATTTTACATTTTACATTTTACATTTTACATTTTACATTTTACATTTTACATTTTACATTTTACATTTTACATTTTACATTTTACATTTTACATTTTACATTTTACATTTTACATTTTACATTTTACATTTTACATTTTACATTTTACATTTTACATTTTAAAAAGGGTTAATTATTTTACTGAAGTTCCATTACAGCATCAAAACCTTGTCTATTTTTTGTTCAAAAACTCTAACATTTCAAGACTGGCACATTTCCTCTATCTTCCCGTTTTAAAGCGACATGCCAGCAAGTCTCCGTGGGACTTGTACAACAATCAGTGCTGATCGCGACACCGAAAACTATCAAACTGCCATGCTGCAGCCAGCCAACTCGGAACCGTCCGGCGAGTCTCGAAACGGAGAGAGAAGGAAAAAAAACTTGACAGAAAACACTTGACACCATCATCAATCAATAGACTTGGAGCCGCCCGGGACTGGGGAAAGAAGGCAAACAAAACACCTTTTTCGAAGCAAATACACTCACAAACGGCTCTTCTGTGAGTTTGTTAAATGTTTAGTCAGTAGAAGATTTCTAGGTCGGGGTGAGATTTGGGACATTTGTGAACTGTTTTGAGATTGAAGTTGGTGGGGTTGTTTAGGCTACCCCAAGTCACCTTAAAATTAAACGATCCGCAACGATCTGTGAAGTGTGGCACCAAATCTGGTCAACATGGAGCAAGAATTTCGAGTACTTGTCAAACAAAAAATCTTGGAGACACCTTGAAATCTTGTGTGTGACGTTAAAGAACCGATTATGTGTGATTAGGCAACATAATGGACCGGGGATGCTGTTAGGTCTTTCCCAAAATGATGATCTTTTGTTAAGGTCACTCTTTATGACGCCCCAAACATGCTCGAAAGTGAGAAGTCGAAAAAATTCAAGTAGTCACAAGGTTGTCAAAAACCGTGTTTTATTCATCGCTTATCTGATACGTAAAATCGAATTAAGTATTTCCCGCACATTTGTGGGATGAAAGTCTAAGAAAAGCCAACAAAACTCGCTGCGTTGCTCCCTCACCAAGATTCTGAATGACCAAAGCGGAATTCCAGCAAATTTGTCTTCATGTTTGACACTAATATACGCCTCACAGCCACCATCCACCGATGCGTGGCAGCATCTTGTGACCCGTTTGATTTACACCGGAATGGCCTTCCCTTTGGCCGAGTAATTGATTACATAATTAATTGCCTGAAAAAAGCAGCAGCAGCCGCAGCAACCCTGCCAGGAATAAATAGTAATCTATGGAACTCATAAAATATTTAACGATCTTTTTCATCATTCGCCAAAAAGGCAACATCTCCCGGCAGCTCGCTTACAACGAGTCCAAGAGTTCAATCCACTAGGCTTAACCCTAAGGGGTGCACAATTTATGACCGGTACCTCCTAAAACATGACCTCGGACATGGTCACGCGGACATCGGCTTCAGAGGAGAGAGATCCCTTGCGCTTGGACTCGAAGCGTTGATGAACTGCTGCGTTATAGTCGGACTGAAGAAGATCTTTGAAATCACCTTTTTTTTTTGATCCCATAGACCACACACGAAGCTGTTGATGTTGAAATTTGCAATGGTGTTGGCTCAAACAATAGCCGATAAAAGTTATTTACAGAAATTCTCGGATTAGTTTTCAAAAAGCCGTAAGAGCCAATGGTAAACAAAGCCTTTTTTGCCTCGGGTTTCGACCTAATTACGAAAAACCAATTTCACCAAACCAAACCAAGAATTATTCTATGTAGTGTTCTGTGTTCTCGTCGAGAAATATTAAAATTTGCAATTTCCCGAAATAAACAAAATTCCGTTAAAACACCATAAAACAGTCAATCTTGTTAAAAATATGATAGTGGATTTTTAGAATCGGCTTTTCGCAAAAATTTTTGTTTTTTTTTCTTGGAATCTTTCAAGTGAAGGATTCATTTTGTATCATCGATTTGGAAATTTTGTAGCAATCTTACATTTTTTCTAGATTTTAATTTTAATTTTAAGATACTGATGAAGCTTGAATTGTTCACGTGTCATTAACATTAGAACTGTTTTTTTTATACAAGTGTCCAATGGTCCATGCAATTTTGAGGGCTGGCAACACTAAATGGGCCTGTGAACATTATTCAAAGATCTGTAACTATAAAAGGGATATTATAATCGATTTAGTGCCTCCGGAATTGTTCTACTGATTTTACTGATTAGGACATTGCAGTAAAAAAATAGATTTAATCTCGTGATTTTTTACGTTTTCACGGAAACCGCCTAATCCGTGAAAATTTGTCCGTAAAACTAATTAAATACCGTGAAATGCCACATAATTTGAGCTTTTTTACATATACTTCTGATACATGTGGGCAGCAGCTGTATCGTCTTCCAAGATTTCGAAATGATTGACAAACAAAAAAAAGATTATTGTTCGGACGGTGTCAAAATCAACACAACTGAATAATAACACAACTAGATAATAAATCAGATTAATCTTTGTGATTTTCTTACATTTTTCAGTGTTATACTTTTCAGAAATCCTCCTCTTTAATCATGCTTCACGAGAGTTTTATTCATGTTAATTCATAATTTTTAACACGATAATGTATCGTACACTTTTTCTTATGACTTACAAGATCAATTAAAATTTCCTGCTAGCTCTGCGGGAATTCCATTCTGCCCTGTATTGCGTGTCGTTCTTGCTTTGTCCGGTGGGCTAGCACACAAATTCACTGTATACATTTTTTTTTAATTAAGATTATGCAGCAGTTACCTACAGTGGTGCACATTATATTTATGCCTAATTTGCTAATGATTATTTGGGATGAAATCTTATTTCAATAAATAACCAGGTAGCAGTTATGTAACAACGCTCCTGAGTTCTTCTAGCAGATGCGGCGAATGAAGCTAATGTAGGTAATCTCAAATATTTAAAACTTTGAAATTCGATATCTCTGAAACGAAAAATATTCCTTTCTGTCGATAAGTGATTCTTAAGTAAAATTGGCCGGGGAATACGATGGTGAGGTCCAATTTAAAAAATAAATAGGGCTGTTTTGATATACGGCTATTTAAAGTTTTTAATTGCGCAATACGGATAGAAAACAAATTTTAATCTAAATTTTGATCACGGAAATGGATTCTACGTCCAATTTCCTTCAAAATTGTGTCTAAGAACGACCCTCTAAGATTTGTAGTTCCTGAGTTATCGTCGTTTGAAGATAGGGGTTTCGCTCAAAAATCGCCAAAAAGTCGATTTTTTTTGATGGTACAAAAATGGAGGGGGTGGTCCGATTTGGATGAAATTCGGGATTTTTGCATGTTTTGAGAGTCTCAACAGCTCTGCCAAATTTGAGCAGAATCAGAGATGGTAATTTTCAAATGTTGTTCCGCTTCAGATGGAATGACCCATATGAGACATTTATACGAAAATGGGCAGTGAAGCCTTGGGTTATTTTTTGGAATTTTATTAATCACGACTTCTCCTGGCTTCTTTGATTAAAACGAATGAACAGAAATGATTTATTGGAATAAAAAATTTAATAAAAATAAATTTGAAAAATTATTATTCCGTTTTGGTTGGATTCAAAGCAAATCTAAGTTATCGTAATTTCAAACTTTCTGCAATTAGTTGGTATTCAAAACACCGGCTTAGAACAAAGAAAAATGTTTGATAAAGAAATAATCACGTCTAATCAACTGCATCCACTCAAGCATGACTCGTTCCAACGTGTACAGCTAATTTAGCTCCGAGAGTGACTCAAGAATGCTTTGAACCTATTTATTATTCATTACGGGGGAGCTAAACGCACACCGGGGCAAATTAACCAAAGTAAGTACTT
This sequence comes from Culex pipiens pallens, assembly GCF_016801865.2. NCBI lineage: Eukaryota > Metazoa > Arthropoda > Insecta > Diptera > Culicidae > Culex > Culex pipiens. The sequence goes on from NC_068938.1 coordinate 160,023,983, forward strand.
CTGGGGACTGTGGAAACGGCAGGTACTTTACTTAAAAGTTTCATTTTCGGAAAACTTGGTAACCACCGTGCTGATGCTAATGAAAAAGCGCAACCCCCGATGCTCGAGCGCGATTCGTTCGCGGAAAATTTCAAAGCACTTTTCCCCCAAAATTATGATGAGCACGTGTCTTCTAGCTTTGCTGTTTTTCACGGATGACGGGGATCATCATCATAATTGTTTTTTCGTTACCAAGTTGCATAAATTCAGGTAATATTTTCATACCCAACAAAAACGAATGAAACAAAAAAAAGGATGACAAGCCAGCAAACGTACCTCATTATTCAGCCGTTTTCCGGTGAAAAATCCGGCCTTCTGCCCAAAATGCAAATCATAAATGTTGCAGCCTTTGTTGGAGCTCCGGTGGGCCGAAGGACCTGTTGACTTTGGGGCCGTTCCAAGGATTCCGCTGAGAAAACTCCGATTGGAGAAACAAAAACAAAAGCAGCAAAAAAACGCCCACAATTTTCCCTCCTCCGAACGATAAACGTGAAAACCCGCGGGAAAACAAGCTTCCTTTCATGCATAATTGATGACTTTGTGATGATGGTTGGGCCTCTCGACGGAGAGTTGGAAGTTGAGAAATGGTTCACAGATCGACAACCGGCGGATGAAACGAATCAATTACCAGTGTTTACCTGTTGGTGGGATTGTTAGATAAACTGACTTATATTTTTTGTTACCTGATAGAAAAAAATTACTTTCAAATAAGCAAAAAATAAAATACCTTGAAAACATATCTGCCTTCAATTTAGCATTCCTTCCCGGAAATTAAATTTCACAAAGAAGTATTTGATTGCACAAGTTTCCACTGCTTTTGAATTTTACTGCTAATTAAGAAACTCAGACTCAACGAAGTTCCTAATAATAAAATCCAAAGAGCAAAAAAAAAAACAAAATCAGTTGCATACGGCAAACTAATTTCACAAGTCACTGCACTTGGTTTGTATTTATTAATATTGCTTTCGCCAAGGAGCAGCACAACTTTGCCCCGATTGTAACAGTGAATGTAATATCCAAAAAGAAGCAAATAAGAAGCCCCACCGAGAAGCACAAAAAAGCTCGCGGGAAATTCCACCCCGTTTTCAATATAAATTTTGAAACGATGCAATTTCAAGCATTCACGCGACGAAAGGACTTTTTTTTGTCGATTCTTGAACCTTTCATGGAGGAGCCAGTTGCAGTGGGTTTAGAATGGGAGTTTTAACTTTTTTCCCCCATCATCAAATGGTTTGAGGAAGTCGAAAAATGAATTCCAATGTGGCAAATAAAAAAACGGCTGGAGGAAATGCACATTCTCCAGCGTGTAAGAAGAAAGCGAAGTCGTTGTAAGTGTTGGAGGAAAAAAATATGCGAGCAATAATATTATTATGGCAAGTTGCAGTAAAAGCAGCTTTTTATAGTCGAGGGTGTTGGGACTTAGAAATGACTGGAATAAAATTGTTAAAATTTCAAAAAATACATCAGAATAAAAATGTTTTAATTGGGTAATTCTCCGCCAACTCACACAGCAGTTGCCCCGACCCCTCTTCGATTTGCGTGAAACTTTGTCCTAAGGGGTAACTTTTGTCCCTGATCACGAATCCGAGGTCCGTTTTTTGATATCTCGTGACGGAGGGGCGGTACGACCCCTTCCATTTTTGAACATGCGAAAAAAGAGGTGTTTTTCAACAATTTGCAGCCTGAAACGGTGATGAGATAGAAATTTGGTGTCAAAGGGACTTTTATGTAAAATTAGACGCCCGATTTGATGGCGTACTCAGAATTCCGAAAAAACGTATTTTTCATCGAAAAAAACACTAAAAAAGTTTTAAAAATTCTCCCATTTTCCGTTACTCGACTGTAAAAAATTTTGGAACATGTCATTTTATGGGAAATTTAATGTACTTTTCGAATCTACATTGTCCCAGAAGGGTCATTTTTTCATTTAGAACAAAATTTTTCATTTTAAAATTTCGTGTTTTTTCTAACTTTGCAGGGTTATTTTTTAGAGTGTAACAATGTTCGACAAAGTTGTAGAGCAGACAATTGCAAAAATTTTGATATATAGACATAAGGGGTTTGCTTATAACCATCACGAGTTATCGCGATTTTACGAAAAAAAGTTTTGAAAAAGTTGGTCGTCATCGATCATGGCCATTCATGGTCACCCGCGACAGACACGGACGACGAAACAAAGAGAAACGCAAAAATTAACTTTTTCAAAACTTTTTTTCGTAAAATCGCGATAACTCGTGATGTTTATAAGCAAACCCCTTATGTCTATACATCAAAATTTTTGTAATTGTCTGCTCTACAACTTTGTAGAACATTGTTACACTCTAAAAAATAACCCTGCAAAGTTAGAAAAAACACGAAATTTTAAAATGAAAAATTTTGTTCTAAATGAAAAAATGACCCTTCTGGGACAATGTAGATTCGAAAAGTACATTAAATTTCCCATAAAATGACATGTTCCAAAATTTTTTACAGTCGAGTATCGGAAAATGGGAGAATTTTTAAAACTTTTTTAGTGTTTTTTTCGATGAAAAATACGTTTTTTCGGAATTCTGAGTACGCCATCAAATCGGGCGTCTAATTTTACATAAAAGTCCCTTTGACACCAAATTTCTATCTCATCACCGTTTCAGGCTGCAAATTGTTGAAAAACACCTCTTTTTTCGCATGTTCAAAAATGGAAGGGGTCGTACCGCCCCTCCGTCACGAGATATCAAAAAACGGACCTCGGATTCGTGATCAGGGACAAAAGTTACCCCTTAGGACAAAGTTTCACGCAAATCGAAGAGGGGTCGAGGCAACTTTTCCCGATTTCGTGTGAGTTGGTAGAGAATTACCCAATTGGTTTTGTTATCTATTGTTAATATTTATTTCAATAAATAAAAAAAAAGATACAGCATATTGCAAAACGCCCTCTAATTTTTTAAAACTTGTTTCTTAAAAACGACACTTTCCTCAGTGTCTTCAGCAAGGTTAAAGGATAAGGTAAGAGCAATTGATCAAATGTATGTAAGTGTTTACGGGTTTTGATTGATATTTTTCGAATCACCGAAAAATGTCAATCAAAACCCGTAAACATAAAAATAACGGTGATCGAAAATCGTCCAAAGAAATGTATGTAAGTACACGCTCAAAACAATTAATCATATTTTTCATTCACATTTATACACCAAAAATCTATTCTTATCAGCAATTCTATGAGGAAGTTAAATCACAAGCTTTTAAAATATTCCAATAGCCAAAATAATTTGAAACAAACATTTTTTTTTGCTATTTGGGTAGTCCTAACTAAGGTTAAGAGTCAGTTTTTGTAGATTTTGCTCGGTTTGTTCTATAGGTCACCTCGATACGACCCGATTTGTATGAAACTTTCAGTTTACATGAGATGAACTCATGCCAAAAACTTGAATTTTCGAAAACATGTCAAAAACATTTTTTCGTTTCAAAAATCATGACTTCTTGCTGTTTGAATCAATGTTATCATTCATATATCGACGTCGTCGTGCTATCTTGTCGCACCCGCCATTTTGACGTTCCGAGAAAAACGCGTTTTAATGTTTGACCTTGATTATTCAAAAACGAGACCACGCAATGTAAACAATAACAAACACGTTTTGTTTGGCTCACCATTCTGTGCATTGTCCCAAAGTTTGGTTGAAGCTGGTTGCTGGAGTCCCGAGTTATAATTACAAATGTTTACGGTAGTCTAGCTTGTACGTGCGACAAACGGATCCTGACTTTCCTGGCCTGAAATCCCTTTGGCCTTTTGTCGCACTTACATCAATTTTCATGGAGTGACAAGATAGCACGACAAGATTGAAACTACTTTCATATGTAAAGTGACAAAAATGCACGGAGTTTTTTCGGGTTTTGTTGAATATCTCAGGATTGAAATCGAATTTTGGGGATCTATGAAGGTCAAAAGGTGAGGCATTGTGAGCTGCACAAAATGGCGTTCTTAACTAAATTTGGCCCAAAATGCACGTACGACAAGTTAGCACGATGGCGACGATATGGGTAATTCTCCGCCAACTCACACAGCAGTTGCCCCGACCCCTCTTCGATTTGCGTGAAACTTTGTTCAGAGGGGTAACTTTTGTCCCTGATCACGAATCCGAGGTCCGTTTTTTGATATCTCGTGACGGAGGGGCGGTACGACCCCTTCCATTTTTGAACATGCGAAAAAAGAGGTGTTTTTCAATAATTTTCAGCCTGAAACGGTGATGAGATAGAAATTTGGTGTCAAAGGGAATTTTGTGTAAAATTAGACGCCCGATTTGATGGCGTACTCAGAATTCCGAAAAAAACGTATTTTTCATCGAAAAAAACACTAAAAAAGTTTTAAAAATTCTCCCATTTTCCGTTACTCGACTGTAAAAAATTTTGGAACATGTTATTTTATGGGAAATTTAATGTACTTTTCGAATCTACATTGACCCAGAAGGGTAATTTTTTCATTTAGAACAAAATTTTTCATTTTAAAATTTCGTTAGAAAAACTTTGCAGGGTTATTTTTTAGAGTGTAACAATGTTCTACAAAGTTGTAGAGCAGACAATTACAAAAATTTTGATATATAGACATAAGGGGTTTGCTTATAAACAAAACGAACAGGGCATACCCCTTTGAATGGAACGTCGTTTGAGCCTCACCAATGTGCCTAAAATTTGTACATATAAAACTAACATCTGACCAAAATATGAACACTTTAGGTTAACGAGAAGTGGGGCAAATCAGGGCTCAAACTTTTATGTTTAAAAAACGTAAAAAAAAATTAAACGGATGTAACTTGGGCAAACCTTAATAAAATTTCAAATTTCAAAATGCATGGGCTTAAAAAATCCAACAAAATGTGGTGTGAAGCATCCCAATTGGCTGAGACTAAAGCAAGTTGTTGGTATTTTAGTGAAAAAGGCACAATTTCCAAACTCAAATGAAAAGTGTTTCATCCAGATCTCAACTCGATTCGACCTGGAGCTAGTAGGGGTACATCTGAGATTACCTTCTGAGACCTATAATGTTTTGGGTAAGAAAGTTTAACGAATAAAAATGACATTTTTACTTTTAGCGAATTTTTTGATTGTACATTTTTGCTCGGGGGACTTCTTAGATCCCATTTTATGGTGATGATTTTATCATATTTGTGTTTCTGAGACAATTTTACTATAGGAAAATGCATAAAAATGTTTATTATCATCCATTTTAACCCTTTAAAAAAAATATAAATTTGCATTCGAACACACTTTTTTTCAAAAAGCTTTATCCAAGAATCCTGCTAGCGGAATCCGATAAATATATTTTCAGACATATCCTCTTTCAAATCGAATGTTATACGATGATAAACGACACAAAGTTATGATTTAAAAATATTTCAATATTTGGTCAATGTAACTTCAAAATATTTGGGTCATTTTGTAATGTTATGTTTGAAAATTTCGAGTGGAAACGAACCCGTATGACGAGCGAATACCGGATAGCGGCCAGTTTCGCTGAAACGTGAGTGCACGGAGAGAAAAATATTTGTAGATTTAGAAATATTTATTTGGTTTCTAAAACTACCGATTACCCCGCTACCAGACAGTTTTGTGCTTGACGGAGCATACCCTAACGACAAACACTCCCTTTTCGGTAAGCCCAGTATAAATGTACAATTTTTTATGTTTTCATTCCTTACCCAATAAATCTACCCCTAAATTCCTTGAAAAAGGCCCAAAACGGGTCGAAACGTCGGATGAAGAGAACATACAAGTGTTTTGATTCCCCAAACAGACCGAAAGCCAAACCTAACCTAAAAATTTGAAATTTTATATAGAATTCCTGAATACTTGAATGTAAAAGTGGAGCTGTAATAAATGCCGAAGGAACTTCTAAAGTATGGTTTCATTTCTAAAAATTGTACAAAATTTCATTATAATCATAAAAAAAAACAATCGAAATATTTTTATCAAAATTAATTTCAAATTTTTAAATTTTACGATAAACTGGAATTGTTTATTGAAATTTATCTGAACACACAAAATGTGACTAAGAAAGACTTTTTATAGCTTCTAGAGTTCTTTTTTTTAAAAAAAGGTCATATATATTGTATATATATTGTGTTTCATATGTTTATAGTTTTTTCAAATACTCTGGATTTAAATATTTGAAGCATAAATTTTAGTTACTTACGTTTTTCCAGGGTGCCCAGCAACCAAGGAAGTTGTTATCTTCTTTTTCCAAAATAGACAAACTTACGGAACCAGTCTTACAACAATATGATTATATAAATAAGCAAATTTTGTTTTAAATCGCTTAGTAGACACTACTTACTGGGATGAATAAAAAATCATATCGATATTTCTCGTAGTTTCGCAATTACTAAAATATTTGTTATAAAAATTTTAGTGCAAATACTCTGTTTGATGCACATCGTTAATAGTAAAAACATAAAATCACTGCCAAAATACTACATACACAAAAAAAACAAACTTCTAATGACTTGCTTAAAAAAAATATTAAAGTTTTTAGGAGTTTGTTTCCACATCCAAATCCAAAGTAACAAGCATTTCTTCAGCAAGTAGCACCATCATTTCAAAGCTCAAGAAACAGCACCCACCAAAAGCACGTCCTTGGATGGCTCAGCGAAACACTTCATCCCACTCCCTCCCCGAATCCCCCTTCCAAAACGACCGGATATGAAGCTGTTGCACATTCTGAGGGCGAAATATTCGAGCAATTACTGTTATTACGGAAAGAGTGCCAGAGTAGGCGATTTTTTCCTCTCTATCCCTCAACCGCGGCAGGATTCTGGAGCGTGTTGGATCTTTCGGGTGAGAAAGTGCATCCGAAGGCGTTTGCATTTCCGGTTGGTTGGTGGCAGCGGCAAGGAAAGAATGTGCGACGTGTTTTTTTTCACCGCTTCCACAATTTATGATACTTGAACTGCAATAATGTAAGATTATGGCGAAATTTATGGTGCGGAAAATTTTTAAACTGCAATTTTGTGGCGGCGCGAGAGCACGAGCACGCGACTGAATTCTAGCTAACTGACTGTGGGATGGCGCATTTCGGTTGCATGATGATTGAGGAAAAACTTGGACGAAGAAGGGAAAACTATTTGTTGCTGTAAATTAGATGTTTTGAAATGGCGAAATGATTTAATTTAGTTTTAGTCCAGAAAGCAGCGATATCTGATATATGATGTCATATGTTTTAAATTTATTCAAGCAACTTGTAAGTTTCGAGTAGAACAATGCCTAATAATATTTTTAGTGAAGGAAAATGCAGTTTAAATTGTTTTCAGAAAATATGACTTATATTTCCATTAAAATTTTAAAGTTTTGTTGTTGAGAGGGGATCGGCATAAACTTTGAAAAGTATTTGCAACGGCCTTAATTAGAAATTAGAAAAATTATCTATTTGTAGACCTTTTCAAAAGTAAAACATAAGTTTAATTTTTTTGAAATATTTTTATTGCAATGATCAGTTTTCACAAAAGTTTCACTTTTGACATTGAAAATAGGACCAATAGTTTCCGATGCATCGAAATGAAAATAACAAGCAGAATTAGGCAACACTTAAAAATACTCACATTTATTTATTCAAATTTTTTTGTGATGCTGTATCTCAGAAACAAATTGCTCGAATTCCAATGTTCCAGGAAGAAAATTGAAGGAAATTGTCTTAACTTTTAATAAATGATTTAACAGGGTGTTTTTTTTTGAAGAACAATTTTTAAAATGTCAAAAAATTCAAATAAATCTTACATTTATCCTTATAAAAAGCTTTAACATGAAAACGGTACTTTTTACAGACATGCATCGGTTTTGCACGCCTCGGTTGTGCACTGTCCCGGTTTTGATTCGTTCAGCTGCCTCGGTTAAGCACGGTCCAGTGCTTTCATTAAATTTAAAATTCAATGAAATTTTTTACAAAAATACGTATTTTTCCTGTATTTTGAAAATGCATTTTTCGAATGTAAAATCTTTTTTTGAAAACACTGAAAATTTTCACAAAACTACGTATTTTCGAAAAAAAAAATACCCAAAATTTATTTTTTTACAATATGGGTTATAAATGATTGGGACTTTTTCATACATTTCGAATGCAATAACAACATATTTTGAAAACACTCAAATTTTTAACAAAACTACGTGTTTTCGAAAAAAAAATACTCAAAATTTCAGTTTTTACAATATGGGTATCAAATGATTGGGTTTTTTTTCATACATTTCAAATTTAATAACCACCTTTTTTGAAAATACTCACGATTTTCACAAATCTACGTATTTTCAAAAAATACTCAAAATTTCTGTTTTTACAATATACACCTAAAATTCAGAATCGAGATAATCGTTCTCTCAAAATTTATTGAGGGCTCAGTGCCAAAATCGATAGAATAATGGTACCAACTCACACCATCATAACAAATGAGTTCGTTCGTTAGTTGAATCAATAAATCTCCAACAAGTGTCATACATCGACTTCTGACTTCTCCATGGTCACCAAGCTGTGGTGGCCGAGGCAGCTAAGTCATTGGATTGGTTTGTCAAAGGTCTCTGGTTCGATTCCCGTTGTCGACACTTTTGGTTTTTTGTTTGACGGATGAACTTTTTTTGCAAATGAACCTCGAGAGAATAGTTCTATCGCCCATCTCGAGCTGTGTTCTCTGCGTCCGTGAATGGTACCACTATTCTCTCGACTCGAGACCATCATTCTCTCGGACTAGCGCTGCCAGCTTTGGGTGTAGGTATCAAATGATCGGCATTTTTCACACATTTCCAAAGTTATAACGCAAATTTGTGAAGAGATCAAAATTTTCTCAAAACTACTTATTTTCGATAAAAATACTCAAAATTTCAGTTTTTACAATATGGGTATCAAATGATTGGGTTTTTTCAAACATTTCGATTTTAATTACAACATTTTTTGGAATTACTCCAAATATTCACAAAACTTCGTATTTTTGAAAAAAAACTCAAAATTTCTGTTTTTCACAAGAAAGGTATCAAATGATGGTTTTTTTTTTAAATTTCAAAAGTTTTAACACAAATTTGTGAAAATATCCACATTTTCACAAAATTACATATTTTTGTAAAAAAACACCCTAAATTTCAGTTTTTCACAATCTGAGTATCAAATGATCGGGATCGGGATTTGTTAATTTCGAAAGTTACTACACAAAATTGTTAGACATTACAAAAAATCACAAAACTACATATTTCCGAAAAAATACTCAAAATTTCAGTTTTTTACAATCTGGGTATCAATTAATTGAATTTTTTTCAGAAATTGTTAATTTGTATCGACATGTCTCCGCTTTTTCTTAGGGACTACGGGACTTGAACCCGCAACCACCTCATTAGTACTGAGACGCACCGTTTATTGTACCACTGAGGCCCTTGAGATTCTAGATGTCTGAAGCCACCGTAGTGCTACGTGTGACAGTATTTTGTAAAAACTGTTTATTGTAAATAAGTATTTTGTAAAATCTGACATTTAGAGTATTTTTTCGAAAAAAACATAGTTTTGTGAAAATTTTGAATATTTTAGAAAACTGAAACTTTGAGTATATTTTAGACTGTACGTAGTTTTGTGAATATTTTTAGTATTTTCAAAAAATCTTGAAAGTACATTCGAAATGTATGAAAAAATCCCGATCGTTTGATACCGACATTGAAAAAACGGAAATTTCGAGTATTTTTTTCGAAGATACGTTGTTTTGTGAAAATTTTGAGTATTTTAATTTTTTACTAACTTTCGAAATGTATGAAAAATCCTGATCGTTTCATACCCATATTGTTAAAACTGAAATTTTGAGTATTTTTTCGAAAATACGTAGTTTTGTGAAAGTTTTTAGTATATTAAAAAAAATTATTACCTTCGAAATGTATGAAAAAATCCTGAACGTTTGAAACTCATATTGTTAACACTGAAATTTTGATTAATTTTTTAAAAATACATAGTTTTGTGAAAATTTGTGTGTTTAAAAAAATTGTGGAACATTCGAAATGTATGAAAAAATTCCAATCATTTGATACCCATATTGCAATAACAATATATTATTGGTTTCTTTGGAAAAAAATGAATTTTTAAAAAATAGGAAAAATACGTATTTTTGTGAAAATTTTCATGAAATTATAATTTTAATGGATTGCTGACATCATCCCGATTCCAAAACACTGATTTTTTATGTTTGCATGATATTTCTAACGATTATAGCCAATGTCTCCCATATAGCCAAAATCCCATAAGCTCTGTGCCCCGGTTATGCACGCCTCGGTTTTGCAACCTCCTATGCGGTGCTAATCCGAGGCATGTCTGTATAACAAAAATTTAAGTCCTTTTAGATTGCAAATTTAATTTAGCTTTAAAACATTTTTTTGTTCAGGTTATGAAAATTTTCAATTTTTTTTTATAAAATGATAACTCCTCAACCAGATTTTGCACCAAAAAGCATCATAGCTTAAATTTATTTTTAAGTCTCCTAAAACATATAAAAAAGTTAAAAATTTTCAAATGTATTTTTTGAAAAAAAACTTTTGGTGATAAAAAGCTTTAATAAATCGAACATTTATGTTTTCCGTGTGCTTATTTTTTCTCGAAAAGTCCTAATAATAACCTACAACAATCTGTAACCTCAAGATACAGAATTTCATGCATTTACATACCTATTTTGTACGACCATGGGGTATACATGGACTAAGTTCATCCACAACAAAAATATACAAAGAAAAGACGACACTCTATTGCATTAAACAAATCACACTTTTAAATTGTCAACTATGAAACGCCCTGCCATGACCAAACAAAGGTATTATGGACTATGCAGTATTTTTGTTATGTGAATTTCTAATAAAACTTTTTTTCATTCAAACTCAGCGCGCGAGTTGTACACAATTTTTGTGATTTTTTTTTTGAGCATAAAGGTTTTGACCACTTTTCACTTTTTTGGGACGGCCTACTATTGTTACCATCCCACCCTCCGGACCGGAAGTTGCCAAATCCGTGGTCTTGATTTGTGGTCCATGCCAGGCAAAGCATTCCCGCCAGATGAGCTAATAAATGATCCCCTGGGCAAGTGATAATTTATTCGAAACGAAACAGTTCTCGGAACCATCCAAGTGTTGATTTTGGGAACGACTAGAAATTGCAGAAAAAAGAAAAAAAAAAAAACGAGAGCAGCTAAATATCGTCTTACAAAATCGCGATCCGTAAACGTTTCGACTTGGTCGCTTTTTTTATTGGTCTCTAAGCGCTAATGCTTCCCAGTTGTCACGAAGTTTTTTCATCTTCGCTTTTTTTTTTCGTGCGCTCAAAGTGGGAGTGGTGGGTCTTGAACATGGGACTCCCGGGATGCTGATTTTGTGGCGTGGCGCGGAAAATCCATACAAATAAATCAACCGTCCCAGTTCCATCCATCATGCGGTGTGGTGTTTTGACCTGTTTCGAAGATCGCGCGCGTCGTGGGATGGGCCCACCACCTCCGGAGTTGGAGTGACACACTCTGGTTGCGCTGACGCGACTGTTTGCCGATACTAATCTCTGCGGCAAGACTAGACTCACGGATGTTTAGATAAGGCCGGCCGTTGGTACAATTTGAATGATCGCTCTGCTTTTTTGCGCTGAATTGTGCGATCAGGGGGTAGATATGGAAGACTAATCTTTGACTTCAACAGGTGTCAAAACGTGATTTAAGTGGTGAGATTAAGAATGAACTTACAAATAGTCTATTTAGCTACGGAATCGGTCTTTTTTCTTCAATTTTAATTTTTGTTTTTTTTTAATCCGACTGAAACTTTTTTGGTGCTTTTGGTATGCCCAAAGAAGCCATTTTGCATCATTTGTTTGTCCATATAATTTTCTATACAAATTTGGCAGCTGTCCATACAAAAATGATGTATGAAAATTCAAAAATCTGTATCTTTTGAAAAAAATTTTTGATCGATTTGGTGTCTTGGGCAAAGTTGTAGGTATGGATACGGATTACACTGGAATAATACACGGTAAAAAAAAATTGGTAATTTTTTTATTTAACTTTTTATCACTTAAACTTGATTTGCAAAAAAACACTATTTTTATTTTTTTTATTTTTGGATATGTTTTAGAAGACATAAAATGTCAACTTTTCAGAAATTTCCTGGTTGTGCAAAAAATCATTGACCGAGTTATGATTTTTTTAATCAATACATTTTTCGATGTAAAATCAAATTTGCAATCAAAAAGTACTTTACTGAAATTTTGATAAAGTGCACCGTTTTCAAATTAAATCCATTTTTAGGTGACTTTTTTGTAAATTGTCGAAGTTTTTCATTTTTTTTAAATAAGTCCATGTTTGCCCACTTTTGACAAAAATATTTTTGAAAAGCAGAGAAAATTCTCTATATTTTGCTTCATTGAACTTTGTTGATACGACCCATAGTTGCTGAGATATTGCCATGCAAAGGTTAAAAACAGGAAAATTTATGTTTTCTAAGTCTTACCCAAACAACCCACCATTTTCTAATGTCGATATCTCAGTAACTATAAATCTGATTTACAATGTTAAAACATGAAACATTAGTAAAATTTTCCGATCTTTTCGAAAACAATATTTTCAAAAAATTCAAATCAAAACAAACATTTAAAATGGGTGTAATATTGAATGTTTGGCCCTTTTGAAATGTTAGTCTTGATTTGAAAATTTTGAAAATATTGTTTTCGAAAAGATCGGAAAATTTCACAAATATTTCATATTTTAACATTGAAAATCAGACCATTAATTGCTGAGATATCGACATTGAAAAATGGTGGGCTGTTTGGGTGAGACTTAGAAAACATAAATTTTTCTGTTTTTAAATCTTTGCATTGCAATATCTCATTAATTAAAGGTCGTATCAACAAAATCCGGATAAGCAAAATATAGAGGACTTTCTCAGCTTTTTGAAAATATTTTTGTCATAAGTGGGCAAACATGTGCACTAATTTAAAAAAATGATAAACTTTGACTATTTTCAAAAAAAGTCACCTAAATATGGATTTAACTTGAAAACGGTGCACTTTATCAAAATTTCATTAAAGTACTTTTTAATTGCAAATTTGATTTTTCATCAAAAAATGAAGCTGAAAAATTTTTGCGACCAAAATTTCGATTTTTTGAAAAAATCAGTATTGATTAAAAAATTCATAAGGCTGGTACAAATATTTTTAAAAGTTTTTGTCACCCCCCCCTTCAAAATTGGCCCGAAAAATCAGGGGGCAAAAAAAAAATTTTTACAATAAACTTCAAAATTTCAATGAAAATTCAAGTGCAACCAGCTAAAATCAAATTAAAATACATTCTCCTGCGTTTAAAATCATTTTTAGCATGTTTGGGTTTATAAAAAAATCTTAAGATTTTTTGAAAATTTTCGATGCAAAATCTTTTTTTTTCGATAAAATTTTTGTTTTTGTCAGATCTTAGATTTTTTGAAAACTAATGATTGCAAAACAAATGAACTAATGTAAAATGCATTTTAAAACACTTTTGTCATTTAAATGTGAAGACTATGGCTTGTTATTTAAATTTTTATATTTTTTTATTTTTTTGCCCCCCCCCCCCCTTGACCTCGGCCAGGGCCGAGGGACAAAAACTTTTTTAAATATTTGCATCGGCCTAACTCGGTCAATGATTTTTTGCACAACCTGGAAATTTCTGAAAAGTTGGCATTTTATGTCTTCAAAAACATATCAAAAAATAAAAAAATAAAAATAGTGTTTTTTTTTCAAATCAAGTATTAGTGATAAAAAGTTAAATAAAAAAAATATTTTTTTTACCATGTATTAGTTTTTTTTCCAGTGTCGTCCATATCCATACCTACAACTTTGCCGAAGACACCAAATCGATCAAAAATTCCTTCAAAAGATACAAATTTTGGAATTTTCATGCATCATTTTTGTATGGACAGCTGCAAAATTTGTATGGAAAATTATATGGACAAACTAATGATGCAAAATGGCTTCATTGGGCATACCGAAGGCACCAAAAAAAATTCAGTCGGATTAAAAAATACAAAAATTAAAATTGAAGAAAAAAGACCGATTTCGTAGAGAATTGTTCATATACATCACAAAGTTTCGCTGGAAATCAACAGAGTTTTATATGTTTAGGTTCAACAATAACTAACAAATTTATATCCTTTTTGCTATTATCAAACTTATTTGCAATTCACCTCATCACGTCAAAGATTTCCACCAATTCACCCCCCAAATGAATGACTAATCGAAGTGCATTGTTCCCTTTTTTATTTTTGGCTACATGCTCAAATATGCACCCCCATCGGAATATGATTGCCAGGCCAGAATGCCACCCAGAGGAACGTGTCCCACGTTCCAAGTGCCCTCTCCAGGGTAATGCGCGGCGCAACCCCTGGTCACTTGTTCCAAGCTGCTTCCGTTATGTTTTGATTATTATCTCGCGTACCGTGACTAAACGTGCGTGGCGAATGAGGATGAAAAAAACAACGCCCTCCTCATATGAGTAACACATAGTCCCTCTGTTTTTATTTTTTTATTTTTACAGCTAGAGACCGTATTAAATATTGTCCAACTTGCAAAACAAGAGCGTTTTTGCAATAAAAATTAGTTATGGATGAAAATAAATTTGCTGTGATTTCTTTTCGGCTCACCATATGTGTACCTCATGCGATTTTTTCATAGCACAAAATGTGTTTTTTTCCGAGCAGGAAATTTTCATTATCGTGGAAAATCTGTGCCCCACGTCAAATCGGAGAAATTCGAGACAAAGGTGGGTGTAATTTGCTGCGCGAAGCGCATGGTGACTGTCGAAAGGGGGAAAGAGCTGAGGAAAATGTAGGGAAATGGTCGATTTTGCGGACAAGGACAAACTCGTTGCAAACGAATTTTAGCGAAATGATTCTTTGGGATGTCGGAAGATTTTTGCCGAAATTAATGACGTTTTGACTGCCCTGTTTTATAAGTCCAAGTTATTTAACAATTCATGGTACATCATAAGAAAACAGTTCTTTGTTATATTTTCTGTATTATTGTTTATAATATTGTATTTTATATAAAAACTCTAAAATTCAAGAATAAAATACTCCTCTTTCAAATATATTTTTTTTTATTAAAACTGAAAATGCAAATTCCATTTAAAATGTTTCCATCTGATACATATTATCGCACAATTAATTCATATTGCCATCTCTACCAAATACAAATAATTTTAAGTATAGTGAAATTTGTTCTGAAAAAAGGGAAAATTGTTTTTTTAAACAGAGTCCAGACTCGATTATCCGAAGGCCTCTTAATGTCTTTAATGTCAAGCTCAAGTATTACTCCTCAACTACGGAACCGTAAACTTGGGTCAATCGGGACACATGGGGCGAATTGGGACAGCAGTTTTAACCATGTAGGAGCACAATATTTTATTTTTCTTATTGGTTTCGCTTAGAACAGACTTAGACCAACAAAATGTGTTCATACATTTCCAAATTCAAAAGCTATATGTGCTCTATAAACTGCTGTCCCTATTCAGATTGAAGTCCCGATTCGCCCCAGATTACGGTAAAATAATTTAAAATAGTTGGCGATGAAATATTCAAATAATGCATTTTGTAAATTAATAGGCTAATTGAATTTGACTTAAATGTGGTCACAGAACTCGATTATTTTTTGTTTAAAAAATGTTTCGTGTTTTGTTTATTCAAAGCAGGGCTGTGGAGTCGGAGTCGGAGTCGGAGCCGGAGTCGGTGGAGTCGGGTCTTTTTGGGGACCTGGAGTCGGAGTCGGAGTCGGAGTCGTCAAAACTCGAACAGCTGGAGTCGGAGTCGGAGCCGGAGTCGGCTAAATTTTATGAGCTGGAGTCGGAGTCGGAGTCGGAGCCGAAGATTTCTGATAACCCGGAGTCGGAGTCGGAGCCGGAGTTATCTTAAATTCAACAAAAAATATGTTTTTTTTTATTGTTCAGTATTTCCTACATAACAGCTTAATTTACAAAACAACTTATATTTTTAATTGATTTATCAGATGCCGTTATGTATTTGAAACTTTTTATTGTGATTGAAAAGCTCTAATTGTGTTATTACTCTATAATCACTAAATGATAACCTCTTACCCATGTTTCATATGTAGTAGTATCATAATTCATAAAATAATAAAAAAAATATTGGTTATGTAGTCAGACTATATTCATGTTCCCTTTCAATTCAAATTTGACCAAATTTCATTCAGTAATTTCTGAAAAAAGTACACACAAAGTCATCTTTTACCCCGATAGCGAATGTCTTCGAGGTTTTAAGTTAAATCATTTTTAGGAAGAAATTACGAGGTACATAAAAAGATTATAAATTGTAATAATCACTGTTTTTGCAGATCGAAAAAGAGTCACTGACAGTTTAACTTTTGTAACAAATAATCAACGATAATAACAATCTCTTACTTGGAACTCAACATGCGCATTTTGTTTATATGAAAATCAAAGCATTTTGTTTACAAGAAAATCAAAGTGTTGCATTTAAAATAATTTAAACTAACAAAAAATGTAAAAAGAAGTTGCAACAAATTTGAAAAAATCATTGATTGTTGATGTTGATGTTGATGTTGATTTAAGGTAAACTTTTTTGATATCGTTGCAAATTATCGTTGAACAAATCTCAAGAATTTAGTACAAAAATGAACTAATAAAAAAATGTATAGAACAAAATATAGGATTTTAATTTATTTTTCAAATATTATAAATAAAAAACAAAGAATCAAAATATTATCAACTGGTACGAATTTTCTCAAACTGTACGTCTTACGCCAATATGACGGAAGGTGATAATCATTGCAAATCAGTGTACCTTAAAAAAAAAATGAAATATTTGTGACCTAGAAAATATTTTACTTTTGGATATCTGTTTTTTGTTATATTTTAAGTTTTTTCATATATTTTGATGGAGGCGCAAGATCATCCATAAAGCTTCGTTTTAGGTGAAAATTCACGAAGTATCGTGCACCTCCTTTTTAAAGTATATAAAATTTTAAAATTAAAACAAATTAAAAATTTCCAGGTTAAAATATTTTCTAAGTCACAGATATTTGAAAAGGACATCTTAAGCGTCTTTTCCACGAAGAAATTGTTTAGATACATTGATTTGCAATAATAATCTCCTTCAGCCATGGCGTGATGTCCATGTACGTCTTAAAAAAAAACAAAAAAAAAGTTTCGTTTAAAATTGTCATTTAAAAAACAAGGTGCCTGTCACTGTGCTTCTTACAAATGTCAGCCTGAAAGCAAATTGAATTTTAATGTTCAAGGCCAGATCTCTTTTAGTTATTCATTCAAAAATAACAATTTAATATTTAAATTTATTAGCTTTGAAAAAAATATTTTCGAATTTGAGGTTAAGCAAGTAAATCCAAATTTACTTACAAAACTGATCTTCTCAAAATGCCTCTAAAACTGAAGATATTTTTTGATTTCTGTTTCCATAACGTATAAAAGTTGTAACCTAAAAACTCTTTTCCGTTTATTTACTTTACTTTACTTTTACTTAACTTATTTTTCTTGAGAAAAACATGACGCTTAGAGAGTATTTAAATAATCCTATTTATCAATGTTTTCAAAATAATTAACTTAAAATAGTTAACTAACTATTGAAACATTTAAAAACATGTGGAGTCGGAGTCGGAGTCGGAGCCAACCATTTGTTGAATGCTGGAGTCGGAATCGGAGTTGGAGTCGGCTAGAGTTGGTAGGCCGGAGTCGGAGTCGGAGCCAACCATTTGTTCAAAGCCGGAGCTGGAGTCGGAGTCGGAGTCAGCTAATCTGAGAAAGCCGGAGTCGGAGTCAGAGTCGGAGTCGTTTGAAATATGACCCGACTCCGCAGCCCTGATTCAAAGTCTTATCCAAATCTTCGAAGAATCTAGTCTAGACTATACCGTGAAATGTATTTTTGAATAAAAACAAAAACAAAAAAATCATGGATAAATAAATAATGTATAAAACATTTTAAAATTTTTGATTTTTTATTGATTATCACCATTTTTGTCATTATAGAGAAATAACGTCATTTCAAACTCAAAAATGTTGTTGGAGCAAACAATGAATTAGTTGCACATTACGTAAGGAAACAAGGAAAAGATTATATTTGGGTTATAATAAATTGCCTTTCTCAATTCAAAATGAAATGATTTTCTGGAAAATCAACATCAAAGGTCAAAAAAATAATAAGGTATTTCTATATTTATAATTGATGCATAAAATTTTACCTTCAGTAGCGTTTTCACGATATGTTATAATTCTAAAATCTCAGTATAACTAGGATAGACAAATCAGTAAATCTGTAAACTAAAAATTGTGTGCAGTTTTTATCTTGTGTCTTAGAATGTAGCTTTTTTTACAGTTTTTTTTTCTTGTACACAAATATTTAACACAGTTTTTCTTCCTTGAGGCAGATTCGATTTAGTAAATGACATGATGCAAATATTCAATTATTTTCCCATGAAAAATCAGTAGCCCTACGAATAAGCATTATACTCATCAAAATATCTAGAATTATATTTTTATATCATAAGATGTTCAATTTTTTTTGATAAATTAGTGAAATTTATCGTTATTGTTATTTCGATAGTTCTATCGGCGATAAACTTATCGTCGATAGTTAAAATCTTTGTAAAATCTACTTAACTCAACCAAATCATGTTAACTTTTAAGGGATTTTTTTTTGTTGGAGATCTAGTTAGTATCAAGCTAAAAAATACCGTATATTTTGAAAGTTCTCAAATTTTCATAATTTGCAACATAGGTATCGAACGAAGCAAAATTACGTATCTTTTTTTACATTTTTATTAGATTTTTTTTTAGAAAAATACATACATTTTCACAAAACACCTTTTATTTTCGAAAAACTCAAATTTTCAAAATAAGCAATTTTGTTATCAAACAAATCAAAATTTAGTATGCTTTTTCACTTAATTAGAAAATGATTTTTGAATACGAACACAAAATACCGCCTTTTTCGAAAATACTCATTTTTATTTATTTGCAGTATGTGTATCAAGCGACGCAAAACTTGGTATGAAGGATACAAAATTTGAATGCATATGGGAAGCATGCAAACTTAGCTTCGTTTGATACCAATATTTTGAAAATCTGTGTATTTTCGAAAAAATACGGTATTTTGTGAAAATTTTAGAATTTAATAAAAACTCAGTAATAGTCCATTTTCGGCGATAACATTATCGCCGATAGAGCTATCAAAATAACGTTAACGATTATCGTTATCGTCCCGATAATATTATCGACGATAATTTTATCGATTAACAACCTTGATTTTTATATTTATTTGATTATTTTAATCTTCATTATTGATGGCTTTTTTCACGTTTTACTTTTTGACCTTCATCCATTATGTCTTCAAATTACCTTTTTTTATAATCTTCTAAAAGTCGGTTAAACTGGTAATGATTCATTCATGAAAACAATGTCTAAAAATACTCTTGAATTTTGCATGGTCAATAAAAGGAAAAAATCTTGAACTAAATGCTAAATGTCTTATTTTTTGTGAAAGATAAAAATTTGCAGACCCATTTTAAAACACAATGATTATGTAGACAATACAACACTCAAATAATAGGCCAATTTAAATAAATAATAGGCCAATTACTCTAAAGCAGGAACAATTCAAAACATCTAGCAGTTTTCAATAAAAATTTGATTAAAATCCTGCATGAGAAAAAAAGATAACAGTTTATTTTAAAAATTATGCATTTATTTAATATTTTCGAAAATTAATGTTTCCCACATTTGTCCTACTTACCACAACAATTGCTTTCAAAATATTTAATCGCCATTCTTCTACCGATTTCTCAAAGAAATTTCCAGCTTTGGCACCAGTTTGGTCATTCGACCAACATTTTGCTCCAATTTTGTCAGCGTATTTTTTTTGTGTGCCATTTTTGCCTTCCTCACCTCACTGAGGAAAGGCTATAAAATCACTCGAAAAACGAACTTCTTAAATAGGCCTCGTAGACCCACCTTCACGTATACATATCGACTCAGAATCAAATTCTGAGCAAATGTCTGTGCGTGTGGATGGACGTAGAATTTTTTTTCTCACTTACTTTTCTCGGAACTGGATTAACCGATTTTGTCCGGATCTGTATCGTTAGATCCGTCTTCAGGTCCCCAGAGTCTTTTTTGAATATGATTAAGTTTAGTTAAGTACTTCAAAAGTTATGCTAAAAAAACAATTTTAGTTAAAGTTCAGAAGATTGTAAAAAGGGTGGTTTTTGTAAGAAAACTGGTCATGCTATATATTTTTAGAAAGGTATTTGAAAGACCTTTGAAATGAGCCTAAAACATTGAAGATCTGATAACCATATCAAAAGTTATTAGCACTTAAGTGTTATTTATGCACTTTTCGGAGGCCGGATCTCAAATATTTTGATGATAACGGTGTCCGGGTTTGGCATGTGACCCATCATTAGATAGATAATTGAAAAACCTTCCAAATGAGCCTAAAACATATGAGATCTGACGACCAGTTCAAAAGTTATAAGCACTTAAGTGTTATTCAGACACTTTTTGGAGGCCGGATCTCAGATATTACGATGAAAATAGTGTCTGGGTTCATCATGCGATCCATCATTAGTTAGATAACTGAATGGCCTTTCAAATGAGCCTAAAACATCAAAGATCTTACAACCCTATCAAAAGTTATGAGCACTTTAGTATTGTGTATACACTTTTTTGAGGCCAGATCTCTTAAATATTGATGAAAATGATGTCCGGATCCATCGTACGACCAACCGTTAGTTGGATAATTGAAAGATCTTTCAAATGAAACTATTAGATTGAAGATCTGATAACCCTATCATTAGTCATACGCCGATAAGCCATACAGTAAAAAAGTTTTTCGAATTTTCAACTTTATTTCAAGACTTTCGTTGATTTTTTTTCTCAGCATCTTATTTTTTATTCGTAATTTTCAGCACCTTCTCGCGGACACCGGAAATAAACTCCCTGCACGGCCAAGTCTTTGCGCTAATTTTCCGACAAACCGCTCGTGCTGTCCCCAGTCGCGGCTGTTCCGTGTTCCTTTTTGACTTTTCGCTCGACTTCAAGTTCGCGTTTCACCAGCGCTTGTGTTAAACTCCTGGTGTTAACCAGGGAAGTGTTCAACTCCTTTTTGTTCCGGCCTTCAATCCGGGCTAGTGCAGTGTTAGCAGCGGCTTTCGCCTCACTGGACAGTTCCTTTCGCTTCGGTGGAACGCACACATCCTTGCTCCTTCGGCAATGGAGGACGGGCCACTGACAACTTTAGCTCTTCCATTTCCTTGGCGGTACCTGTTGAATCACGTCGTTATTAGTCCTTAACCTAGTTAATTTACGAACAAAAAGATAATCAATACTCACACGGCCGGATGAAGCGATCAGTCATGATACTTTCCGCCAGTAAAACCCAAGTTCACCCACAAAATCACCAGAAACGTTTTCCCAATGTGCGCCTGGAACTCGGTAACCACCGATCCAAGCCACTGGCCAACAAAGTTCCGCAAAAAGCACCAACCGTCCGCTGCTGCTGGGGAATCTGCTCCGGAGAAGACGAAGGCGGATGATGAAATTGAAGGAGGTGGATTCTGTTGTTGTTGTTTGAAAGTTAAGAAAAAATGAAGGGTAATATTGTGTAAGGGCATAATTGGCTTTTACAGACTCTGATTGAAAAAAATCTGCAGACTTTTTTTTAAATTTTATCAAGAGTTGCCCTAGTTTTGAGTACAGATTGTCAAGGGAGACAGATTGGTCGATGCAAAATAAATTGGCACTTGCAAAGTATGTTTTGCGCTTGCAACACTGCCAGTTTTGCTGGGCGTAGAGGGCGGTTGGTGTCCAGCGCGTTTGGATCTGTCAAACATTGGCCAATCTGTTTGCCTTGAAAATCTGTAGTTTTGATAGGTTTTGAGGTACTAAATGTGAGGAAGGCACCAACCACCTAAAGGTGGATTAAGTAATGTTTTTACTCTTCCATTTAGTTGTTCAATATTTTGACACTGAACCATCAGCTGGCACTGATAAATGATTCCAGTGCACTCGGCCGGTGTTA